>NC_068981.1:110991679-110993599 GCF_001194135.2 Octopus bimaculoides
CCAGGGGCAACCTGTCTTGAACTCCTCTGTGATTGCCTGGAGGACTATGATAAATAGGAGGGGGCTGAGGACGGAACCTTGGTGGACCCCTACCTCTACCCGGAATTCATTGCTGTACTCATTTCCAACCCTCACCTTACTGGCAGCATCTCTGTACATGGCTTGCACAGCTCTCACTAACCATTCTTCTATCCCAAGTTTCCTCATTGACCACCAGATAAGGGATCGGGGGACCCTGTCAAAGGCTTTCTCCATGTCAATGAAAGCCAGGTACAGAGGTTTATCCTTGGCTAGGTATTTCTCCTGCAGCTGTCTTACTAGAAATATGGCATCAGTAGTGCTTTTTTGAACCATTTTAATTTTAATGCTCGTAAACATCATAAGGTGCATACGAGTAATCTGGAACTGTACTCTGGACACAGAGAAAAATACTTGATATCATTCTTGTTAGTTTTCCTAACATCATGGCTGTCTTTGAAATCATTGATTAGGATGACTTTGTCTGGTTTTGAGATCTTAGTAAGCACATGAGCTGCTTTTTGATAAAAACAGTTTTGTCCTAGCTACCAATGGTAGAGTTGGAGCGTAACCACACAGCAACATAACAGTGACTTTTAGCAAAGGGGAACTCAAAGTGATATCAGTCACTCATTGATGCTGATCAATGCCACTGTATAGGCAGCAGATCGTTCTTTACAGCAAAGCTGGTACCATGTTGGTAATGTCTGCTTTTGATATCCTTTCCAGAAGATGATGTCCCTACCAACAAGCCTTCTTGAAACAATAAATTTATTCACTGAATACAGGAATATCTAGACTACAGAACTTCAAGCTTACTTGACTATTTGTTGCTTAAATCAGTTTGCCAAAGTTTTGACATCAAGGAGTGTTTGTATATTCCAGATGATTAGTTTGAGCAACACATTTTATTTAGTCTTTTTTCAGCTGCTAAGTGGAGCATGCTAACTGTCTTGGAATTGTATTGCATGAACAAGTTTATGGCAACTTTGTCTGGATTTTTCTGTGTATGGGATGAGTAGTACAGTCCTAAAATAGAAGTACTAAGTTGTGTTAGTTTTGTTGGAAACAAGTTCTCCTAAACTGCAGTTATAAATGACTGTTGTTCTTTGTTACTGACATGTAAAGTTCTGAATAGAAGCTTCCAACATAGTGTGTTTTTATTGTCAGACACACCATTGCTGCTAAAGTTTAGGGATCCAAGTTTTACATTGCATGAGATTAGTATGTAATAAATATATCTATATATATAAAAATGAGAATGTGTGTCTGTCTGTCTGCCTGTCTGTCTGTGTGAATCCCTAAAACTCGAGAACTACGCAACCAATTTCATTCAAATTTTACACTTGCCTTACTTAGGGTTCCAGTTGTGTTTTAGTCAAAAAAAATTTTAACTTCTTGCAGAGTTCGAGCCCACAACAACATAATATCTCCTCTACTATTTAAGTATTACGTGTCAAAAGTGAAACAAAAACACTCATGTCAAATACTTTCACTTTAAAAATGAAACTATTCTACTAACCGAAACAATCACATTTCGATACTGTAATGACAGAAACTTTCAGAGTGAGAGAGAAAGAGAGAAAGAGAGAGAGAAAGGGAGAGAGAGAGATGTATATGTACACGTTATTCCACTAACTGAAACAATCACATTTTGATACTGTAATGACAGATACTTTCAGAGAGAGAGAAAGAGAGAAAGAGAGAGAAAGAGATGTATATGTACACGTATATGCATAGATATATATATATAGATATAGATCTATATGCATACATGTATATGTATACACATGTGTAGATGTATATATATATATATAGATGTACATGTAATATGTACACATATATACATATATATACGTGCATACAGATATCTATACATATATACACCCATCACACACAAAC
>NC_068981.1:110993983-110996786 GCF_001194135.2 Octopus bimaculoides
CAGATATACTTTCATTGTGATTTCTGCAATGTGGTGCATAAATTGTCAAGTAAATGAGACGCATCTTTGCCTCCACTGATTCACTTGCAAAGTGTTGAGTAAAATTATTTCGTTGCAGACATCCTTTGGGTCTTTTTATTATCACTACGACACACATAGTCCCCAGTTGGTAACATTGATTTCAAGGCCCTCCTACATGAGAGACTGGCATTCCACTTAATGTCTATGTTCCATGCTGGCATGGATTGGAGAGTTATTAATGTAGAAATATGGTATCGTAGCTACTAACAGTTGAGGGTTGCGTAGTCTAGACGGCGTTTTTAGATTTCATTATTCTCTTTAACCCGGGAAAAGCCGGGTATTTCTGCTAGTATCTTAATAATATTTGAAATTAGTTGTAAAAAAAATAATGCAGAAAATGAAATGCTTTCAGTTTGGGACTGAAACTAGATCACAATTCGACTGTCAGATTATGATCTACAAAGTGCTTACCTCCTCTAAATTGCTTCCAGATTAGGTATTTTGCTAATAGAAAAAACATATTTCTACTTATATGCATGCATTTTTTTGTATGAATGTAATCAAAGTAAATAGTAAGGAAGAAGTAAAATATTGGTGTTTGTAGCTGTTAAATCTGATAGTGTTTCATGTGCCCTCTTTAGCAACAACTTTCAGAGATTGCTTTTCACTTTTCTCTGAAATTCTTTCAATATTTTGATTAACCAGTCTTTTCCAGTTATGTCCATTTTAAATAATAACTCTTCTTTTTAGCTTTATTGATTTTGTTTTTCATTTTCAAAGCAGACTGTTGTCTCATAGGAACAACATTATGTAAATACAGCTTTTTACATTTCATTGGTTTGAATTTATTAATTCCATTTCACTACTGCTTCATTGTACTTGTTACAAAGTTGAGCTTCTATCATTGCATTAATCTTTATGACCAATTGATCCTATTCTTTATAGCTGCCTCATTTGCCTTTTGACCTGCTAAAAATTGTAGCCAAATTTCTTCCGTATCTTAGAAAAGAGCATTTTTGATAATGTGGTCCTGGAAAAAGATAGAATGAACAAGGAAAAATGTTTCTTTTAGTAACTGTTCAATTATTGCTTTGGACAGACATTATTTAAAATAATTCCCACTATAATTTTTTTTATCTTGTCCCATTGTAAATCATGTGTTCAACAATTTCTATATATTATGATGTTCTAATAATACATGTTTATTACAGTTTATCTTTCCTTTACTCATATAAGTTTATCTCTCATATATTATCGCTATCATCATCTAACACTATCTTCCGTGTTGGTGTGGCTTGGGTGGTTCAATATGATCCAGCAGACTAAACTCCAGTGTCTGTTGGCATTTTTTCTATGGTTGGATGCCCTTCCTTATACCAATCCCTTTAGAGTGTGTATTGTGTGCTTTTTTCTTGGCACCAATGCTTGTTAGAACTCTCAACTGAGAAGGGGGTGTAGTAGAGAGGGAGGCACTTTATACCAAGTGTTCGGAGACAGGGACATGTGTCTTGCTGTAGAGGAGACACATGGTTATAAGGGTGAGTGAGAATAGCTGAAAAGAAAGATATAGATGGTGGTGATGTGGTGTTAGGGTGTACTTTCAAGGTACAAGAAGAGAAAGGGAGATGAAGGTCAGCAGTACATAGGGATGGATTTAGTGAGTGGCAAATAAGTGGTGGTGGTGGTGGTGGTATTGATAGCAGATATGAAAGGACATTGAAAAGGATAACAGATATAAGATGATGTTAATAGTGAGGTGTAGCAGCCATAAAATGTAGCTTAGGGAAAATGGAGAGATAATTAGTGGCACAGTAAAGAGTGATCAGTGGAAAATGAAATGGAAAGGGATGATATTAGACCTGAGGGATAGGTGACAAAAATTGGTGGTAACTGGCAGTCATTTTAGGCCTTTGTGACCTCATCTGTGAGGTTCAACATCCTGAGGTTGGTCTTCAGTATTTCTTCCTCTGTCTATATCTTTACGGTTTCCATCCATATTTAGTGATCAACATTTCTTTATGCCACTATCCTTATTTATATCCCTCGCATGACCATACCAGTACCATTTTCTGTCTTGCACATTACACCTGATTCCTCTTTTGCTCATATTTTTTGTCAACACATTTGTATTTTGTCGTATATACACACTGACATTGTACATTTAATGGAGTATCCTAGCTTCATTTCTTTCCAATCTTCATATATCCACTGCATTCAGGATCCATGTTTCACTGTCAAATAGGATTGCTGTTTGTATGCATGTATCATACAATCTGCCTTTCACTCTGGAAGAGAGAGAGAGACCTTCTGAAACCAGCAGTGATAATAGCTCTGTGAATTTTCTTCCGCCAATTCTTAGTTTTGCAACTATATTTTCAGAATATCCTCCTTCTCTACTAATTAGGTTATCTAGGTAACAGAAAGTATCTGCTATCTCTAAGGATTCTCCTGGGCATTTGAAGAAACCTATTTCCTGTGTATTCTTAGTGTTTACTGCTCTTGTGCACCAGTCACATGTAAAGTCTACTTTTTTTTGTTATCTTTCTTGTGCATCCATAGTTTGCCATTGGCACAATATATAAATTTTTTATCTCTCTCTTTCCTACATATCAATCAAGGCCATTTCTCTGATGGGAGTAGAATCTTGCCTGCTGCTCTGATTTTTGGAACTATAGTCTGTGCCAAGCTAAATTTAATAAATAACTTTAAGAAAATAAATTGAGCACACACACACACACACTCTCTCTCTCTCCCTTCCCCCTCTCCCTTCCCCCTCTCCCTT
>NC_068981.1:110996944-111001688 GCF_001194135.2 Octopus bimaculoides
TCCCCCTCTCCCCCTCTCTCTAATAAATCCAGACAGATATCTATAAAGCACTGTGTGAAATGAATTTGGTTACCTATATCAAACAATCAGATACCAAGAAATCCAAGTAGAATTAACATTCAAAGTAATTCTTCATGTATGCATATGGGAACCGGTATTAAGGAAGGATAGGAAAATGCTAGATTTATAAACCCTAAAATTCACTCCATTATTGCCCACGGGCATATGCCATAGTGGTTAAGAGCACATGCATAATTCCTTATCTCTTAAATATAGAACTGTATTATAGACTACATTTAGTACAATGTGTGTTTCTTGATTAACTTCAGGACTATTGATATACTGAGTCAGGTACAGGTAATCGTATGCATAATCTGAATATCTTTCTGCCTGTACTTTGGTACCTGCATATGTATTCCACTATTTTTTGGTGTACACATTTTACTTTTCGACCCAACCTGGTGCCTTACCAATTAAGTGCCTGATTCACTTGAACCCTGATCTGTTATAATATGTATACATGAATACTTGTGTGTGTGTGTGTGTGTGTGTGTGTGTGTGCGTGCGTGCGTGTGTGTGTGCATGTGTGTGTGTGTGCATGTGTGTGTGTGAGTGAGTGAGTAAGTGAGTGTGTGTGTGTGTGTGTATGTATGTATGTATATATGTGGGTGCATGGCCTAGTGGCCAGGGTGTTGCACTCATGATTGTGAGATTATGGTTAAATTTCTGGATTAGGTGGTGTGTTGTGTTCTTGAGCAAGGCACTTCACTTCACATTGTTCTTTGGTCATTTCAACACCTGATATGTGATACACCCTGCATCTATTCTGGCAACATCGATTTGATGGAAGGTGTACCTACATTTGATCACTATAAAGAAATCATTAGTGCAGGTTGTTCAGCAAGAAATTGCAGAATCATTCTCAGATTACAGGAGACTACCGTCTTATATGTGTATATATATGTGTATGTGTGAGTGTGTATATCATCAACATTTAATGTCTGTTGTCCATGCTGGCACAGGTTGGACAGTGTGACCAGGGCTGGTAAGCTGAGAGGCTGCATTAGACTCTAGCCTGATTTGGCATGGTTTCTATGACTGGATGCCCTACCTAATGCCAACCACAAGTGTGTGTGTGTGTGTGTGTATGCACGCACATACACACACAACACATTGCCTATTCCAGGAATTTGACTGTGATCTCACCATCATGAGAGCAACACCCTAACCACTGGGTTAGAGAGAGAAAGAGAGAGGGAGAGTGTGTGTGTGTGTCAGTTTGTTTGGATGAAGTTAGAAAAGGACGCATAGCTCATTAAGCTGCATTTGAAAACAAATTGGTACAAATAATCTTGAGAATCCTTTCATCACACCTATTCAGAGAATCCATCTTAAATATGAATGGCTGCTTCAATATAAGGTCAGAAGCATTGACATGCTCCAATTTGGTGATCTTTCTCAGTTTTGGACATAATGCTGGCTATGGTGGACTTGAGAGATTGTATGGTGTTATGTGGATGTTGATTGACCTGTCTCTTGACTATGCCCCATATGTTATAGTCCAGTGGATTGAGGTCTGATAAGCTAGAAGGTCATGTGTCTGGGAGAACATGATCATGGAGATAGGCATGCATCCATGCTTCAGTGGCCCTAGCCATATGAGATGGTACAGAGTCTAGTCGGAAGATGTATGGACTTCCCTGGTATACTCTGTCTATCCAAGGCCTCACAACTTTCGCCAACACCTCTGTGTAAACAATGGCATTGACTCTTAATCACTGTGAGAAAAAATGAGGAGGAATGATATTTCCCTTGTTGCTGATGACTCCCATAACCATCACAGTTGCTTGGAACTTAGTATGCATGACCATTGAAACCTCATTCATGTCTCTGCATAACCATCTGTTGTTCCTTTTGGTCCTGATCAAAGTTTTCCTCATCAGAGAAAAACCAAAGCATTTCAACCTCTTGATGTTTTAACTTGTTTAACAAGTGCTTTGCACAGATCATACAATTTCCTCATCACATCCAAAATAAACTGACCACTCTGCATCTCATACAACTTGTACTGGACATCTTCATGCACAATTCTTCAGATGGTGCATTCTGAAACCTTGAAATCCTCTGCAATGGCTCTAATTGACTTTCTAGGATTTTTATTGAATATTTCTTGGACATTTTGTACAAAGTTGTGTTATGATGGTATTAGGATCCTGTGCATGTACTTTGCCTTTAGCTGCTGATGTTGGAGTCCCATCAGCAGCTTCCAGCTTTTTCCAACTTTGACAATGAAGGATCGAACAATTTTCAGGAAACCAACTATCTCTGTATCACTATGCTGTGCTTTTAAGGCAACAGTTACAGCATGGTTTTTCATTTGTTGAGTTAATCTGATGTCTGACATTATTTATTTGAAAAGAAGGTAAAAAAAAATAAGAAGAATGACCTCTTGAAGAGGTGTCCTCAAAAAGGTGATGCAACATGTGTGTGTGTGTGTGTGTGTGTGTATGTATGCATGTGTGTGTGTGTACATGAATATAATAATATTGGTGTAGAACTATAAATATCTAGTAATAAAACGATTGCTGCTGATGGAGGCAGCAATGGTTTCTGAGCAGCATCTCTCACTTAAAACATGTGCTTTAGTGCAATTAATTATCATCTGCTCAATCATAACTTACTTTTGTTTATAAAACATGGACAGAGACAGACAATGTAAACTAGCAGGGAAGAATGAAAAGGCTAAGGGTACAATATAGACAGAAGCAGAGGTTGAATTTACTAGAACAAGCACAGGATCAGCAGCTTAGAAGAAAAGAAATTATGAATGAAAGAGAATGTAATGTGTGTTTACAAAGATGAAAAAAAGTTCAAATTAAAATCCAAAATAAAATTTAATGAAAATATCAAGAAAACTGGAAACGCATGATTAAATATTACAACATCGACAATATAAGTATTGTTTGTAATCATTGTGAAACTCAAGATGTGAGAATATAGCTTTCAGATGTGTTGTTTCTTGAGATTGCACTTTCAGTACTACTTATGTGGACTTTTACCCCATTTCAAAAATCAAACACTTCAGAAAATATAGTATTCCATCTTACAATTTTCAGAGTAACCATTGAATTGCAATGGGTACTGCTAGTATAATGTTAATAGGCTTTCTGATTTGCCATGTATTTCATTAAATGACATTTATTTCATTAAATAACATTTATTTATACAGAACACAGCATAAGTGAAAAGTTTCAAATCCTGTGTAATGCAAATGCATCCACAATATTCAAAAGCCTTATAGTGTGAAGTTGACAGATCACATAAAAAAAATCCTATATTTCTCTTCAGCAAATAAAAAAATAGCTGGCAAGTCTTTTATATTTTGAGGATAATTGTCTCCTCAGTAGAAAAGGCATGTCTTTATTCTTTAGCTATTTGGAGGATTAACAATTTAAATTCATCATGTGTATGTGTGTATAATGTTTTTAAAATGCTTATTAAAGTGCATGAGATATAAATCAATGTGTTGGGTCTCTAGGTTCTATTACACCTCAGATGAAATGCCTGGAAAGAAAAAGGATGTAATTAATATAATTATAGTTGGTAGGGATGATTTAATTCTATTTGAACAAAATCTCTGCACTAGAAAATCATAAAGGGACAACTTTGATATAATGGTGGGTTCTAACTCTGCACAAACCACTAACATGGTTTGATTGTTCCTACTACATCATCTTAAGAATATATTCCAAAAAATTGGTAGGGGTTTATTCTAAAATGATGCTTTATTAAGTCTTATGAATTTTAATCCTTTAGCTGCCAGAATGATTTTATAATGGATTAAAGAAGTTTTTCATGACTATTAATCTTCCTATTCATTTCGAATGGTATAATGATAATAAAAAAAAGATTTTATGATGTTTCTCTTGACCTGAATACTGGTTTGTACTACTCTTTTCATAAATCTAACAACCATCTGCATTATATTCACAGATTATCTAATCACTCTAAGTCTATGACTAATAACTTAGAAATACATCGTTAAGTGTTTCAAAGCTGTTAGCCAATGAAAATACATTCCAGAATAATGAATGGAATTATAATGAAACACTAAGTAAGTGTGATGTAGTGAAAGTAATTTTGAAAACATGTCTAAGAAACAAATCCAGTGTACATTATTTACATTATTTACATTATTTACATTTGATGGATATTTGTCCTCATCTTGTTTGTTGTTAACACAACGTTTTGGCTGATATACCCTCCAGCCTTCATTAGGTGTCTTGGGGAAATTTTGAACCCAATGGAATTATAATGAGACACTAAGTAAGTGTGATGTAGTGAAAGTAATTTTGAAAACATGTCTAAGAAACAAATCCAGTGTACATTATTTACACTATTTACATTTGATAGATATCTGTCCTCATCTTGTATGTTGTTAACATGTTTTGGCTGATATACCCTCCAGCCTTCATTAGGTGACTTGGGGAAATTTTGAACCTGGGTTCTCATTCCTAAGGTATTTTTCAATGTCATTATTGTTGTTGTTATTATTATTCCAGGCAGTGACCTGAATAATAATAATAATACCGGAATGGGCTACTCAACCTGAAGAAAATTCTAACTAGGCCCCACTTGCGAGGTCATACGCTGTTTACCTTGATATGAGATCACCATGTCGCGCACATATGGTTGTGATGCATGTGCCTGGTGTACCCTTATCAGACAGGTAGTAATGATGGGT
>NC_068981.1:111001698-111006290 GCF_001194135.2 Octopus bimaculoides
CCCTTATCAGACAGGTAGTAATGATGGGTATAATGGGCTTTGTATATTTTACCCCAGTGTCACTTTGATGGCATGCACTGCTCTCTCACACAATAATTATAATAATAATGACAATGAAGCCAGTATTCTCTGCTGGATGTGTAATGTCCGTGTGCATACTCGATGAGTATAAGTGCCTTGAGAGAAAAGTTGGACCTAAGAAGCATCAGATGTGGTGTGCAAGAGAGACGACTGCGCTGGTATAGTCATGTGGTGTGAATGGATGAGGATAGCTGTGTGAAAAAGTGTCACACCCTAGCAGTTGAGGGAAACTGTGGAAGAGGTAGACCCAGGAAGACCTGGGATGAGGTGGTGAAGCACGACCTTCGAACATTAGGCCTCACCGAGACAATGACTAGTGACCGAGACCTTTGGAAATATGCTGTGCTTGAGAAGACCTGGCAAGCCAAGTGAGACCATAACACATGGCCTATGCCAGTGGTGTAACCAGCCCACTTAGGCGTACATTTCTTTCATGGGACCCTAAACTCTGCTTCGAAGACCTGTTGATGCAAGTGAAATCGAAATCAAATTCAATGACAGCACTGCATGACTGGCATCCGTGCTAGTGGAGTGCTAAGGAGCACCATCCGAGCGTGATCGTTGCCAGCGCCATTGACTGGCCCCGTGCTGGTGGCACGTAAAAAGTACCATTCGAGTGTGATCGTTACTAGCATTGACTTACTGGCATTTGTGCCGGTGGTATGTGAAAAACATCATTCGAGCGAGGACGCTGTCAATGCCACTGGACTGGCTCCTGTGCAGGTGACATGTAAAAGCACCATTTGAATTACCAGTACTGCTTGACTGGCCCTTGTGCCGGTGGCACGTAAAAGTACCCACTACACTCTCAGAGTGGTTGGCGTTAGGAAGGGCGTCCAGCTGTAGAAACTCTGCGAGATCAAACCCAGTCAAACCGTCCAACCCATGCCAGCATGGAAAGCATACGTTAAACGATGATGATGATCGAAAAATACCTTAGGAATGAGAACTCAGGTTCAAAATTTCCCCAAGACACCCAATGAAGGCTGGAGAGTATATCAGCCGAAACGTGTTAACAACAAACAAGATGACAAATATCCATCAAATGTAAATAATGTACATAATTCCTCATCTCTTTTATTCTTTTACGTATTTCAGTCATTTGACTGTGGCCATGCTGGAGCACCACCTTTAGTTGAGCATATCAATTTATTCTTTGTAAACCTAGTACTTATTCTATCGGGCTCTTTTGCCGAACCGCTATGTTACAGGGATGTAAACACACCACCATCGGTTGTCAAGCGATGTTGGGGGGACAAACACAGACACATAAACATACACACACACATACATACATACATATATATACACATATATATGACGGGCTTCTTTCAGTTTCCGTCTACCAAATCCACTTACAAGGCTTTGGTCAGCCCGAGGCTATAGTAGAAGACACTTGCCCAAGGTCCCACGCAGTGGGATTGAACCCGGAACCATGTGGTTCGTAAGCAAGCTACTTACCACACAGCCGCTCCTACACCTTAAATGTAGAACTGTATAAATCCAGTATAATTTCTAATACTACAACTAAATATCTTACTTAATGTTTACTCAAAGAGGTAATAATAGGGAAAATGAAGTAACTGTAGTAATAGCTCTAAATTTCTGGCTAATGTTAATTCAAGAATAATATAGTAAATAAAAGTAAAAATATAATTGTGATTAAACTTAAACCTATAATATAAATTGAAATGTGAATGTGAAAACCAACATAAACCCATTTATAATATAGATTTGGTTTACATCACCAGAGCCTTAGTTTCAAATTTTGACACAGGGCCAGAAATTTTTGAGGGGAGAGGTTGTTGATTACACCAACCCTGGTACTTAATTGGTACTTATTTTATTGACTTTGAAAGGATAAAAGGCAAAGTCAATCTCAACAGAATTTGAATTTAGAATGTAAAGACAAGCAAAATGTGACCAAGCATTTTGTTCAGTGTGCTAATAATTCTGCCAGCTCACTGCCTTAATAAAGGTAGTAATAATAAGACTACAAATATATTGTTAATGGTAATAACAATAATAATAATAATAATATAATTCTAAAGAGAGAAGTTGTATAAGATCATCCATAAGTGGAGATTCCATTGTAGATCTCTGCAACTTTAAAACTAATTCTAATAAGAACACTAACAAATTGCTTGATCTAGGGTGTACAATTATTAAGAAAAAGATAGGAAAAGAAACAGCACATAATGTAATCCTTATTAGAAATTCTAAATTTAATAGCACTTTCTTTACATTGAGTATTAGGAAATTTGCCTATTTAGAATTAATTTTTCAATTAATATTTATCAGAAATATTTTTTTTAAAAAAGAGAGCAATGATAAAAAAAATATAAAGTACTGATTATGAGCAATGAGGAATCAAATGAATTAGGAGAGAAAGTCGACTAAAAAACAAAACAATTATAGACTGGATTTTCTGTTTGCTTTGTAATGACAAATTGTCATTTAAGTATGTTTGTAATTGCAAGTAAGACAGATATTTACAACTGGCAATTATTATTATGGGATTAACAAGTAGAGATACATCTAGTGGAGACCTTTCGTTTGCACACAGATAAAGTATAGTTTGCTTTTCAAATAGCTGAGATATTTTGAGTTAAAGTCAATTTTAGGCGTTACTTAGCAATTTTTTAGCTACTTAAAGCTGCATAACTTTTTTCTATCTAATATTTTTTAACAAAGTTTTTACTCATTGAGTTCTTTTAAATAATCATAATTAAAGTATAGTTTTTCTTTTAAATAACTGAGAGATTACAAGTCACTGTAAATATTAAGCATTACTTTCCCTACACTTTTTATGATAACTTTTTTTCTATTGAACTAAATTTCAGTTATTTTATGTCAAAATGTAGCTTACCACTGGTCCATCATAGTGCAAAAAACTGAATTAGTGGTAAAGCATTTAATTGGCTGTGAGTGAGTAAAATTTGACCTTAAGAATATTATTCACACAGTCCCATGTTTGAATGATATATATACAGGGTGCATAAGGTATTTGAGGACATATCTTTTTGGGGTCATTGTTGCATTAAAAAATAATAATGGCAGACCCTCAGCCTACTCAAGAAATGAAGAGGCATTCTGTTATTGTGGTTATAAAGGCTGAGCATAGTGATTTAGAGATAAATCAATTTTTAAAAGTTGCCAGATCTTTCATCTACAAAGTTTGTAAGGAGCTACAGACTGAAGATGGAAACATATCACCAGTATCAAAGCATAAAAAGCATTCTAAATGCTCTGAGACCATTAGAACACCTGAATTTATCCAGCAAGTTCATAAGGTCAATTATAAAAGATTTCCATGTGTTAGAAGGAACAGTCAGAAATGCTGTCCACAAAGACATCAGATAAGTCTTATATAATGAAGAAAGGTCAATTTGTCAGAAAAAGCAAAATAAAATCATTACATCAGATCTAAAAGGCTCTTAAACTAACTGAAAAATAGAGCAGAAGAAGATTTGATTTGGTTTTTCTCAAACAAGAAAAACTTCGACCAAGATCAAAAAGTTAACAGAAGAAATGACACATGGTTATGTGTAGACCCTTCTGAGGTTCCAAGTGTTATGCATACAAAATTTCCTGCAACTGTCATAGTTTTAGGGTTTGTCAGCAATGAAGGACATATGATGTTTCCTTACTTCTTTCCACAAAGCTTTAGAGTTAATTCTATTGCCTACATTGAGGTCCTAGAAATAATTGTTAAGCCCTGGATAGACATTGTATGCAATGGAAGGCCATATGTACACTATCACACATGGCTCTAGTAACACAGGAATGGATGGCTGAAAGTTTTCATAATCACATAATCCCTAACATTAGGCCTCCTAATTCCCCAGATTTCAATCCATTGGTCTATTACATGTGGCGCGTTGTTGAGAGAGAGGTCAATGAACATGCCCATAACACCAAAGATTCTTTGAAAGCTGCCATAGAGTAATGTTCAAAATGAACCAGGACCACTTGATTCAAGCATGTAGATTATTTAGATCTCATATAGAAGCAGTAGTTGTTGAAGCTGAAGGTGGCTTTATTGAATAACGTTATAGAAAAGAAGGTTCATTTTTATCCTCATAGCATAACTTTTTTCTATCTAATATTTTTTAACGAAGTTTTCACCTAAATATTCTCCTCATTAAGTTCTTTTAAAAACATACAATCAAAGTATAATTTGCTTTTCAAATACCTGAGATATTTTGTGTCAAAGTTAATTTTAGGTGTTACTCACCTATTTTGAAGCAATAGATGTTTATATGAATGATCTTCCTCAGTGAAAACTGCCAGTGGTTTAATATGCTGAAAATTCTACCTTCAATGAAAGGTTACAAAATTCAAGAAATATCATACTTAATCATCGTTATGTATGTGGTTTAGTTGAACTGTTTTAAGCCACAAGACTGGGTAGAAAGCAAAAAGAAAATGATGATGATGGTCTTTTTCTCTCTCTCTCTCTCTCTCTCTTTCTCTCTCTCACTCTCTCTCTCTCCCCTTCTCTCTTTTTC
>NC_068981.1:111006357-111008813 GCF_001194135.2 Octopus bimaculoides
CCTCTCCCCCTCCCCCTCTCTCACACACACACACACACACATTTATATTTATGTGCATGTTTGAGTATCTTCTTTCTCTATTCTTTCTAATTTTTACTTTTATAAGATAGTTTGATGACTGCTTAAACTGTTGATCTGATTCTGCATTCTATGGTTACCTCCCTCCACCAGTTCAAATGTTGTTGAGCTCAACCATAGTTGTTCTCTTCATCTGCTTGCTTTGCTGATTGGGGTTTTGAAATGAAGATTCAACCTGGGTTCACTTCTTCATCCTTACTGCTGTGGATAGCTATAATAAGAATACTGGACTCTTAAATGACATTCAAATGTGTGTGTGTCTGTGCATGCATACATATATATGTAGAGAAATTTTACACAGATAAAATTGCATCTGATGATGTAATGTAATAGGTATATACAATAAATTCTTCTATTGGTTTAAAACTGTAACATGAACAGCAACTAAAACGAAAGTGGTGTTGTAGCTACCTTTCAATGGATGGCTATAAGTAGTTCATCATTGATTGTGTAGATACATATTAGAAAGAAAAAAACGAAGAAGCAAATTATATGGTTTCACTTTAGAGTATGTAATTTATAAATGATTGAGAAGTTGTGCATAAAGTCTCTTCTGGAATAGCTGTGCATATGGTGCCTATCTCGTTGAACAAAGATTTTTATATAAAATCCACTTATACCGTCTTCAGAAAGGAAAAATTAAGGAATATCCTTAATGAAGGATATTAGTAGCTACCATTTCCATCATTGAAGAATTTTAAAATATTCTTAATAAAGGATATCAATAGTTTCCAGTTACATCGTCAGAAAGAGAGTGAGATAGATTAGGAGTGGAAGGCTTGCAAGGGATACAGGACAGTATATAACAGAAAATAGAATTATGATTGCGTGAAATATCTAGGTAGAGACTAACTGGTATAGTGGGCTTATATAACTTTAAGGGTTAGGGGTATACATACATACACTCACATCCCCCGTCGCCCGTCACTTGCACTTGGCCAACTACTCTCCCTCTAACATCTCCGTCTTTGGCCTCCTGCACCATGGATCCACACAATCGCGACTCTGCCTGGAACAGCATTATATTTTTAATCTACGAACAACTATCCCCTTCGGACTAAACACAGCCCCTCCTCCTAACAACTGTCTCTTCAACCTCCTGCAACAAAGCAACCTTATTTCATTTTTTGTTTTTTTTGCACCATTTTATATTGCATTAACTTCTTTATCCCCATCAACCTTATTTTTTTATAATTTATTATATTTTTTTATTTCTATACACACACACACGTACATATACACACACACACGTACATATACACACACACAAAAGAATACATGCACCCATGCACACGCATGAACGCACATATAGCTCCCACACACACCACGCATATACAACACATACTTGCACATACACATACTTCCACACACACACAGCCACATACACATACATACACAAACACATGCATACATGAGCAAAAAGAAATGCACATATACCTCCCCACACAACCCCTCGTTCACACACACACATGCACACACACACACACACATACACACGCACACACACATGCACACACAAAATGCACACACACATACACTCACATGCACACACATATACACAAGCACACACATATATACGCACACGCAAATGAACCCACACATACCTCCCATACACACAACACACACTCGTACACACAATTATACATACATGGACACACACACATGCACATACACACACGCACACAGAGTAATGTACATTTACTCCACAGACACAATCCCACACACAACCTCACACATACACACACATGCATACACACACACACACACACACGCACACACACTGCACACAAAACACACACACAACATATACTACACGCACACACATACTTCAAACTACCAGTTAAACACCATTCTACTGACCAATATCCTACGCACATGTGAAGGGAAACACACAACAGGCAGCCACTCCTACCAAAAATTCTTACCATAAATTCTTCCTACGACATTAAGCGACACAAAGTCCAACCACACACATACATAAACAGCCACAACCACACATACACCCATCATTACACACACACATACGCATATACACATGGTATCATTACACACACACACACAGGCCTGCGTACATGCACATACCCACACATACCTCCTTCTCTTGCACTCTCCTGTTTTAGAAAGCACTTTTTCTTCACCCATTCCTTTCCGGTCATATCAATATGTGACCGCATGTGAATTGTTGACGATTTTCTTTCTCCATCTTCCCTTCTTTGGACTTTTTCTATATTTCTGATGAAGAGCTTCACTCGAAACGTTAAATCCTCTTTCTTTTCTTTCCTTCCCTGAGCATCCAATAATAGTAGTTGTACCACACCCTTGCATTGTTACTTTTTCTTGCTTGTTCATGTTTGGATTGACTATATATATATATATAT
>NC_068981.1:111010797-111012582 GCF_001194135.2 Octopus bimaculoides
TATATATATATATATTTACATGGGGGTCGCTGAAAAGTTCCTGGCTTTAAGGGCAAAATGCTTGGTTGGAGGCCCAGTCTTCTAAGTTCTTTTACAGGACTTAGAAAAACTGATGGACTGCTGCAATAAGTGTGTGGATCTGAGAGGGAAAATTGATGAATAAAATCATAATTAACTGATCTTCCTGTATTTTCCTTTCCTCGAAGCCAGGAACTTTTCAGCACTCCTCGTACACACATAGACACACACACACATATGACTTCTTAATTTCAAGCAATGATACTCAGCAAAACACAATAAATCTACTTCTGTAGCTGACCACATACATTACCTTAGGAAAAAACATACCTTACGATATGACATGGCTCATTATTGACTTGGATCTTCAGTACCACAGTCAAAATGCTCCATGCTGGTTATGTTTGAAAGAAACATGGAGCATTCTTGTCTTATGTTCATAAATTCTTTAAGACCTTTTGATTTTACCATAAATCTAAATGCAGTAAAATGCATTCCTCTGTATAATTCTCTCACACATTACTTTCACTGAAACAGAGTGAAGATGTCACATGAGCTTATTTAATTAAATTAGCATATTGGTGCAGGCATGGCTGTGTGGTAAGAAGCTTGCTTCTCAACCACATGGTTTTGGGTTCAGTTCCACTGCATGGCACCTTGGGCAAGTGTCTTCTACTATAGCCTGGGGCTAACCAAATCCTTGTGAGTGGATTTGATAGACAGAAACTGAAAGAAGCCCGTCGTATATATATGTGTGTATTTATGTGTGTCTTTGTGTCTGTGTTTGCACCCCCATCATCACTTGACAGCTGAAGTTGGTGTATTTATGTCCCCGAAACTTAGCTGTTCAGCAAAAGGGACCAATAGAATAAGTACTACTAGGCTTACAAAGAATAAGTCCTGGGGTCGATTTCTTTGATCAAAGGTGGTGCTTCAGCATGGCTGCAGTTAAATAATGACTGAATTGTGTAAAACAAAGTAAAATCATTTATCTTATTTTATTCTTCTGTCTTAACTCATCATACAATATTGAATCCCTATAATGACCATTTATCATATTTTCAACTAGTTAAATAAATATATTTACTTTATTTAATTTACTTATTCAATCTATTTATTTACTCTACTTAGTTTTATTTTACTTTATTACGTTTTATCTTAATCCATTATACTCCACTTTATTCGAATCTGGTGATAACTTAATATTTTATTCACTCCCAGTGAACTTTCAGTACTATTTTTATATTTTATAACTGACGCCATTTTCCACCCTATAGCCTTCTTCCTTATACTTAGTATAATTCCTTACCCACTACACACCTTGCTGGAATCACTATGTTAAACTGCTTTTGTCTGAAGCCTTTATCTTGTTTACAATCCTGAAATCCACTTTGGCTCTCTGATAATTCTTACCTACACTGGACATTGCAACTACAATTGGGTTCTTGCCATTGTACACATGGTCTTCACACCTACCACTGAACCTCTCCTTCCTTACTTATTTCAGTATTCCTTATTCCTTATGTGTGTGTGTGCGTGCGTGTGTATGTATATATATATATATATGTATATGTATA
Organism: Octopus bimaculoides; assembly: GCF_001194135.2. Lineage (NCBI taxonomy): Eukaryota > Metazoa > Mollusca > Cephalopoda > Octopoda > Octopodidae > Octopus > Octopus bimaculoides. Next base: position 111,012,393 of record NC_068981.1, read on the forward strand.
TGTGTGTGTGGAGGCGCAATGGCCCAGTGGTTAGGGCAGCGGACTTGCGGTCGGAGGATCGCGGTTTCGATTCCCAGACCTGGCGTTGTGAGTGTTTATTGAGCGAAAACACCTAAAGCTCCATGAGGCTCCAGCAGGGGGTGGTGGCGACCCCTGTTGTACTCTTTCATCCCAACTTTCTCTCACTCTT
>NC_068981.1:111012774-111015611 GCF_001194135.2 Octopus bimaculoides
ATATATATATATATATACCTATATATATAAGAATAAACCATTATACTTGGCATTCATTGATCTAGAGAAAACCTTCAATTGAGTGCTCCACCATGTGATATGGTGGGCTCTGAGGAGGCTAGGGATAGACAAGTGGCTGGTAAAAGCTGTACAGCCAATGTACAAAGATGCTATCTGTAGGGTGAGAGTTACCACAAGTACAGTGGACAGTTTGGTGTACAGGTAAGGGTTCATCAAGGCTCATTTTTTAGCCTCCTCCTTTCCATTATTGTCCGCCTGGCCATAACAGAGGAATTCAAGACAGGCAGCCCCTGGGAACTATTATATACTGAATATCTTGCCCTCATAGCAGATTCCATATCAGAGATAGACAAGAAATTCCAGGAGTGGAAGCAAAACCTGGAATCTAAGAGCCTTAAGGTTAACTTAGCAAAGACTAAGGTAAGAAAAAAGAGTAAGAACAGGATAGAGGAAATTCAGAGAGCTTTTACCTCTGTTGGCCATGAAAATTTCTCTCTGCAAGTGAAAGGAAAATTGCATGATGCATGTATTCAGACAGCCATTCTGCATGGTAGTGGGCTCTGAATGCAGATATCATGCAAAGGTTAGAAAGAAATGAGGGTAGTATGCTCTGTAGGATGTGTAATATAAGTGTACATGCTTGACCGAGTGTTAGTGTTTTGAGAGAGAAGTTAGGCACAAGAGGAATTAGTTGCTGTATGCAAGAGAAAAGACTGTGCTGGTTTGGTCATGTGGTGTATATGGATGCTGACAGTTCCATAAATAAGTGCTGGTCTCTCGCAGTAGATGGAACACATAGAAGTGGAAGACACTGGAAGTCACGAGACGAAGTACTGAAGAAGAACCTCAGGATACTGAACCTTTCAGGAGAGATGACAAAGGACCAAAATACCTGGTACCTTGCTGTACTCAAGAAGACATGTACTCTGTGGCAAAAGTAAGAGTACTGGTCCCTCAAGTGGTGTAAAACACTCATGGCATTGCCACGTAAAAAGCACCTATGCCGTGCCATGTAAAAGTACTTGTGTGGCGCCATGTAAAATCACCCAACCCACTCTGTGAAGTGGTTAGCATTAGGAAGGGCATCCAGTCATACAGACCAAGCCAAATCAGACTAGTGTCTGGTGCAGCTCCCCAGCTTGCAAGCTCCAGTCAAATCGACCAACTCATGCCAGCATGGCCAACGGACATTAAATGATGAGGATGATGATGATACACACACACACACACACACACACACACACATATATATCCTTAAATCCTAAGTTATATATGCCTTCACTATGCCAGCTAGTCTCTATCTACTCTCATGCATTCATGACTCTATCTGTCTTTTGTACAGTATTGTATTCCTGTTTCTCACAAGCCTCCCATTCATAATCTACTTCACTCTATCCTCAGTGATGTAGCTGGTAACTACTAATATTCTTTTCTAAGGATATTCCCTAACTCTTCCTCTCTAAAGATAGAATACTTGGATTTTACATAGAGATCTTAGCTCAATGAGATATGTACCATATGTACAGCTTTTCTAGAAACAACTTTATGCACAACTTCTTAATCCATTATAAATTACATGTTCTTAAGTGATACCATATGTTTTGCTTGTTCATTCTTTGTTTCTAATATATATATATGTATGTATGTAATGTATGTATATATGTATGTATGTATGTATGTATGTATGTATGTATGTATGCATGTATGCATGCATGCATGCATGCATGCATGTATGTATGTATGTATGTATGTATGTATGTTCGTTCGTTCGTTTGTTCGTTCGTTCATCTGTTCTCTCTCTTTATATTCTCTGTCTGTTTATTTTCTTTTATTCCTTTCTGTTAAAGAGTGTAGGCTCGAAATGTAAAAGACTTTCTCACTTTCCTGAGCATGAAACAGATATGCCTGTTTGTTGTCTTTGTCTTTTGTTTTTCTGTTAATTTCAACTATATATATATATATATAAATAAAAAATATATAGTTTTAGGGAAAATAACCAAGTTTCAAGAACTCATCAATGAAATTTTAATTTTTTATAAATTGATTTTAATTGAGTTTTTACCTGTAATTTTGGATTTTGTCCCTAATATTATTATAAATATATAAATATATATATATATATATATATATATATACACACACATCTGGGATGGTTTTTGTTAAGCAGCGTTGATTTTTACAATTCTGTAAATAATAATAGTATTTTATAAGCTTAAAACTTGTAAGTGATCACTCTGCAATGACTAAAGAAAATAGTTTACTAATGGGGCATATAAGCCCTCAACAGAAAAAAGTAGGTTTTCCCATAGATGTGGGACTCGAACCCACATCTCTTTGGTTTTGTGACAAGTGTGCTAGCCATTTACACCAACATACAACCATTATATACATACATGCATACATACATACATACATACATATATATCATCATCATCATCATCATCATCATCATCATCAAATGTCTGTTTCTAATGCTGGCATGGACTCCATTGTCTGCTTTGGCTTGGCTTGGGTGTGTGTGTGTGTGTGTGTGTGTGTGTACATAATATTGGTTTGCTGTGGCAGGACATAATAGTTCATTAGAACCTTTATATATATATATATATATATGTAGATATATATATACTAACATAGATACCCAGCGTTGCTCAGGATTAAAATGGCATAGTGTGTATATAATATATTATAGTTATGTTGAAACATGTGATATGGGAAAGTGCAGCATTGACAACAAAACATTTGTGGAGTAAATGATGGACTAATTCGACTCAGCAACATGCTATGTGTCTGTTTGGAGTATTTCAGGCCCTAACCCG
>NC_068981.1:111015637-111024423 GCF_001194135.2 Octopus bimaculoides
GGGGGGGGGGGGGGTTATGTGAATTTTGAACGCACCGAAAAACGGTCACTGGATATACTCTCTTTTGCAGCTGTAGGCGCTGTGTCTAACATGACCCATCATCTGAAATGTTGACACCTCCTTCAGGTTTGTTGTCCTACATCACTCATAAAGTAAATTTGGAGCAACTGTGGTTATTCATTTGTGGGTAACAGGGAACCTTTGAGGTGATAGACTTGCCCTTGAACTTTGACGGCGTCGTAAATTCATGTTCATCTGTCTTCTTAGATGCACCAAACAATGTCATTTTCAGAGTTGTATTGTCTGATATTGTTCAGAAAATCCTTTGACTGGGTGGAAATGTCTTCTAGAAGATCCATAAGAGATTGAGAAGGAGCTGGTAGTGTTGGCAATGTTACCTGACTGGCTGAGCAGCACATACCATTTGTTTCATTTGAAAATTTTAAAGCTCTACAGAAAAGACAATTTGTGTTTAGCACACCAATTTGGACAGAGTTATTATTTTTATAAGAATTGGAAAGATCATATCTGGAAACAGCTTCAAGAGTTGTGAAGAACAAATTTGTGCGTAGTCTGTTTCTGAGAGCTATTCTATTGAAGCTCTGTCTAATCATTAAAACATTGATTTAATGATCCAGCATTGTGCTGCAACATGCATTTGCTGATCTTGAGAAAATCTCATCTGGCTTCTCTCTTCAGACTCTCGCCTTTGGTTTTCTACAATCCTCCGTGCTTTATACTTGTTTCTGGAGAGATTATGTCTTTTCTTTAGTGGCATATTTTTCCCAATATTGTTATGAACATAGAAAGAAATTATACATTAATCCCTATTTTTGTTAGCAGTTGTATCCGCCGTAAAAAATTTATTTGAAGAGAGCAGAAATTGAAAGAAAAGAAAGCGAAAAGAACAGAGAAAGAAAGTGAAAGATGTATGTACGTCTATATGAAATGGGCGTGTGTGTGTGTGTGCTTGTGTTGCATGCTTGCACGTGTGTGAGAGAGAAAGAGGGTGAGAAAGAGAGATAGAGTGAGTGAGTGAAGTTGTGTGTCATGATGATTGATGTCTTTTAAGGTACACACACATATAGAAAATGTGATGTCATCGTATAAAATTTTTACGATAGTTTATTTATGGAAAAGATTATGTTAAATTTCTGAAATGAAAATATGTGAATGGAAATTAAGTTTAATTTGTAGCTAAAATGGTACTGAAAAGCTCACATAACAATACAGACATAGTATTGAAATACTGTAAGAGATAACAGATTGCTCTGGGCTCGCATTAGGCAAGACGAAAATTTTTTTTGCCCATGACACTGCATGGACCTTGACCTTTGTATTTGATGCCTGTTGCTTTAAGTATTTTATTTATATTATATATATATATATGTATGTGTAAGCCAATAAGAAAGACCTCTACATCGTAGCTAGACCTGGTAGAAATAGCAGCCAAATCTCCTTCAAAACACCCAACTGTCTTAAACCGACAATTCTGCCTATTATGTAGTTTGAATGAGAAACTAACTAGAGATCAAGATTATTAACTCCACAGAGAGAGGAAAGAAGAGAGACAGCATAGCGACGGTTTTGGCTGACTGTCATCCTGTACTCCCCTTGTTGTTGACGAAATGGTATATGCCGGCTGTCTGAGCAACTGGTTGTTTTAATGGTGGAACAAACAAGACATAAAGGTTACAAAAATGGTGATTCTCACTTTGAAACTAACAATTTTGGAAATCTTTTTAGATTACAGAACGCTCTGCTCTCTCATGTATCCATGTTTAAAATTTCAGCGATCGGATGAACAATACTCAAATTATAAGCGCACAAACAGACAGACAGAACAGATTTTATATATTAAGATATATTGTTTTATTCTTTTACATGTTTCGGCCATTTGACTCAACAAAATTACCCAGTAGATTTTAAAAGGATAGGTATCTCTTTCTTTCAACTGCCAGATATGCTTAGTGAGACTTGCTGCCATTCTATTTTCAGACTATGGAAATGAATTTTGATGTAAATATAGCCTGGTCTTGAAGGAATTTTCCATGGCACCTGTATATGTCTTATATGTTTATGAGGCATCTATTTGCACCTTAGCCCTATATACTATTCCTTTCTCCAGAAAATTTTCTCCCAACGGACAGCAACTTTGGTCTTCACAATTACAATTCTTCTGATTATTTCCAGCACTGGTTATTCCTAATAGTTTTCACATTGTGCTTGTTAATTAAAGAGGCAGAGTTCTTGTAACAAAAATAGTTAACCTTCAGCATTCTCCTATTAAAAAACCTATGACACTTATAGTTTCCTTGAAAGTGCTTAGAAGCTAGTTACAAGAATTCCCTACCTATATTAGTTTTTATGGCAATGTTAAATTTCTGATTAAACCACAAGACTTTCCTAGTTCTAGTCCTACATGCTCTATCATTGTTAATTATGCTTTTGCTATACTGGATCTTCTTTGAGAATCCACTGTTTCTTAATGCATCATTATAATATGGCATGGCATTTTGAAACACTGTCTTGTCTGAAGATATTGATGATACATGCCTTTCTATATTGCTAACTAAATTCTTAAGTATTATGGGTGGATCATTAGACTCTTCGTTGATATAATATAGCTTTTCATTATGCTTACGGTAGGGTTTAAATTTATGTAATTGTAAATCTAAGTTAATATCTAAAAAGTCTACATTATTTAGGTTAGTTTCTCTCATTATTCATAAGCCCATTCTTTGGAAGAAAGTAATGAGATTCTTTCTGAGTCTATCCTAGCTCATGGTTGTTCATATTACAGGTGACTATGAGACTGTAATAAAAGGGAATTCCAGATGCAGGTTGTTTAAAATATATGCTCCTATAAGCACACATAATTCCGTCCCATCATTTGCGCCCATTGGCACATCAAATAAAGAGTCCTTGCTCTTTTTATGATAGAATCTTCATAAAAGGGGGTGAATTTCCTGGCATGCAGGATAATATCTATATCTGAACTGTTGAAGGTGACATTGCTTGGTGAAATTTTATGCTTTAAGAAGTAGAGGCCTGGATATTGATGGGTAAAAGTCAACAATATCAAACTGCGTAAATTTGCAGTTACTTTTATGGGTAATGCCCTTGAACCAATCTATAATGGACTTACTATTATCCCAAATCCATAAATCTAATTCCCTGTTTAACTTGTAAGTGTCTGTAAAGAAGTCGTTTGTAAAGATCTTTTTTAACTGCATGCAGGTTTTTTGTTTTGTCAGAGTTCACGAAAATCTTATCTGAATTCTTTATGTTTCTAATTTTTTCGTTCATAGTTCTCTGGAGCAAATTGCTGATTTTACAGAATTTTATCCTTCTAATGAGTTTGAAGAGGTCTTTTCCAAAAGCTTCTAATTCTAAAATAGGGCTTTTAGGAGAATTGAGTCCATACTTGGTTATATTGATGGATACACATTTGAACTTGATTGGTCATTTCAACTACTGGTTTTTCAAAGGCAGTGATTATAAATAATGGAATAACAATAAAAATAAAATTAAAATAGGAAGCATAGATACCTTATTGTATAAATTGAAATTTCTAGGTTAAAAAGAAATCATACATGTCCAGAATAAATTAATTAATGCTAAATAATAATTAATTAATATAAATGTAAGTCTGTTTTTAAAAAATTAACCCTTGGATTTGAGAAAGCTCATAGATATCGATAAAAACAGTGATGGGTTTCTTTTTATATAAGCATCTCATACACGCACATATATATAAAAATACATGTATAAAAAAACTATATACTTATATATATGAAATACATGTGCATATATTCACATAAATACATAAACACATGCTTATACATAAATATACATATACCTACATATAACCAAAAATACACAGATACTGTTTTTATCAATATCTACAAGCTTTCCCAAATCCAAGGGCTAATTTTTTAAAAACAGGCTTGCATCTATATTAATCAATTACTTATTTACCATTAATTAATTTACTCTGGACATTTCGATTTTATACAACATGATATCTATGCCTTTCATTTTTATATATACAAGAATATATACACAGGTATATATACAAAAAGACAGATGCAATATATATACATATATGTACAAACACGCATTCACATACAGAACACATACATACTCGTATATACATATATATGCACATATACACATATATGTATGTATATCATCAGCATCATCATCATCATCATCGTTTAACGTCCACTTTCCATGCTAGCATGGGTTGGACGATTTGACTGAGGACTGGTGAAACCAGACGGCTACACCAGTCTCCAATCTGATTTGGCAGAGTTTCTACAGCTGGATGCCCTTCCTAACGCCAACCACTCAGAGAGTGTAGTGGGTGCTTTTACGTGTCACCTGCACGAAGGCCAGTCAAGCAGTACTGGCAACGGCCACGCTCCACCCGCACAAGAGCCATTCCAGGGGCACTGGCAACGATCTCGCTCGAAAAACCCACATAAAAACATTCAATTACAGATATCTATATGCATAAAGACATAGACACATGTATATATATGCACATATACACATATATATATGTATATATGTAATATATATATCTACACATATATATACATACCCATAAACATACAAACCCACATAAAAACATTCAATTACAGTTATTGATATGCATAAAGACATAGACACATGTTATTTACATATACACATATGCATGCATGCATCAATATATACCTGTGCACAGTACAATGAAACATATACATACATATATACACAAACACTTACAAAAGCTGATACACACATAGATACATATATACATACATACATACATACATACATGGCAAGAAATCTTGAAGTAAAACTGAACAATGATATACATATACAGGCAAACATATGCATATACTAGCAGAGATACCCAGCCTTGCTCGGGATTAAAATGGCATAGTTTTTTTTATTGTTTTACTTGTTTCAGTCATGCAACTGCAGCCATGCTGTAGCACCACCGTTGGGGCTGAAATCTGCTCTGCGGCATCCGAAACTCTGAGTTTTATCATTACAGCCAATTAATTGTCACATGTTATATTTATAGATAAATTTGTCTATTTTACATAATACTTTTTATTCTCTTTTACTTGTTTCAGTCATTTGACTGCGGCCATGCTGGAGCACCGCCTTTAGTTGAGAAAATCGACCTCAGGACTTATTCTTTGGATGCCTAGTACTTATTCTATCGGTCTCTTTTGCTGAACCGCTAAGTTACGGGGACGTAAACACACCACCATCGGTTGTCAAGCAATGTTGGTGGGGGGACAAACACAGACACACAAACACATACATACATACATACATACATATATAAGGTAGTAAATAAAAATATACCTAAGAAGGCAAATATGGAAACCTAAGAGATAATGGAAAAATACAACCTGACAGATAGAATGCAACCGTTGGTACCAAAAGAACCGAGATTCATTCTTAAAGATCATAAAGTGAATTTTTGGACACAACCATCTTTAAGGCTTATATGCCCAACAAAATCAGACATAGGAATATTAAGTAAAAATATTATCAATAAGTACATAACTACAATAATAGTTTAGTTGAAGTTAAAATTATGGTCAAGTACAGACCAAGTAATCAGATGGTTTAATTCTATTGAGGACAAAAAAAAAAAAAGATTCATTCAATTTGATATAGCTAATTTTTATGGATCCATTAACCCAATCATATTAAATAAGGCAATGTGGTTTTTCCATAAGAAGGCTGGACTTACTAGAGAAAAATTTTAAGTGATAACAGCTGCTAGAAAGTCTTTTATTAGTTTTAATGATAAAGTGTGGATAAGGAAGGATACACCAGATGCTTTCGATGTCCCCATGGGAAGGTCTGACTCAGCACAAATAGCTGATATGGTGGGTTCCTTTATTCTTTATGAATTAAATGATCAATTCCCTATGATTAGGCGGGGTTCTATATAGAGATGACTGCCTTATATATATTAGGAATAGCTCCAACCAGGAACTGCAGAGGATTAAGGGTAGACTGGCTAGATTTTTTTTGTAGAATGGGGATGAGCATCGTTTATGAAGACGATACTTCTGTAGCCAATTTTTTAGATGTAACATTAGATATTAAAAATGAGACATATAGACCAAATCATAAACCTTTAACTAACCTAAAGTATATAAATAAATCGAGTAACCATCCTAGAGCTATTATTGATAATTTAGTTTAAAATATTTCATTAAGACTCTCCAGATTATCTGCTAATAATAAGATTTTTAATAATGAAGCTCAATTCTATAATTCGGCATTACATAGGGCAGGTTACAAAGAGAAGGCAACAACATTAAGACAGATAACAATAATAGGCATAAGAATAAACTCAATGGAAATAAGGAAAATAAACCCAAGAATTTCCATAAACATAACATAGGTAATTTAAATTTTTTTAAGAATGATATTGGTAATTCTGATAATAATAAAGATGATAATGTTTGGTTCATAATCCTGTTTGGGAGGAATATTAAAAGTAACTTGATTGCAAAATTTAGAGAGGTGATATGCAGACATTTCCCAAAGAATTCACACTATGGTAAAATTATTAATACACATATCATTAGATTTGGGTTTTCAAATACTATGAATTTAGCACAAATAATTGCAGCCCATAATTTTAAAATACTAAAATCTAAAGAAATAGGGGTGGATAGTGATATGAACCATGATATAAATAGTAATAATAATAATAATAATAATAATAATAATAATAATAATAATAATAATAATGGCGGTATTGATAATAGTGATAATGTTAGTAATAAGCGGAATTTGATTACAGTAACAGAGGTCAACCCTAGAAGATTGAAATTTGAAGGCCCTAATGCGAGAGTTAGAAATTTAGTTTATCAATGTAAGGTAAGGACTCAAACAGATGCTAGGCGATACCTGGGGTGTACTTCGGGACAAATATGTAAAAGAATATCTAATCATTATAGTACCTTTAGAGATAGAAGGAAAATAGCAAGTACTAGCCTTAGTAAATTCATCTGGGAACTCAAAGAACTAAAAAAGCCATATTCGTTAGAATGGTCGATTATCGCGAAATCTTTTCCATACGATAAGGGTAAGAAATACTGTTCGCTATGTACCTTAGAACTTTATTACATATTATTCTCTAAGGGTAAGTTGATAAATAAACTAACAAATAATGCTCTAAAATGTACACATATTTTAAGACACACTTTTCGTTGGTTTAAATAAAATTGAAATATGACAGGGTATTATAATGCATTATACCGTAGTAGTTAGTCCATAGACAGGTCATACTAATATAATTTACCAATAGCAGCAGGGATTTTGTAAAATCCTCTAAAGATAATATAGTATAGATTCCCATGGTAGTTGAAGATTAGCTATAATTTATAGTAAATTACAATGTAAGTTTAGGTCTTAAGGTAGGCCACATTAGTATATAATTTACCAATAGCAGCTGTGGGCTTTACTATAACATCTAGTGACAATTGAGGATTGAGTTCCATTATAATAGAGAATTGACTATAATTTATAGTACATTGTAATAACCAATTTAGGGGTATTATTGATAATTTAGTTAAAAATATTTCATTAAGACTCTCCAGATTATCTGCTAATAATAGGATTTTTAATAATGGAGCTCAATTCTATATTTCGGCATTAAATTGGGCAATTTATAAAGAGAATGTTTACTATATTGAAACTGATTGTAGTATAATAATAATAATAATAATAATAATAATAATAATAATAATATATAATATTGGATATTAAGGCAGGCCATATTAAAATATTAAAGTTACAATTTAGTATGGATTCAATTATAATGGAGAGTTATTTATGTGCTTTATACAGAAATGTTAACATTGGATTAAATAACATAAATAACATTGATATGGATATTGGCATCAAATATTTTTCAAACTAAGGGCATGTGTAAAATTTGAATGAAACCGGTTGGGTAGTTCTCGAGTTTTAGTGATGCACACACACTCACTCACACACACACACACACACACACACACACACATTCTTAGTTTTATATGCATAGCTTTACTAATATATACACAGATATCTATACACACATATATATATATATACACAATAGGTCTCCGTGCATAAGTATGTGTGAATACACACACAGCATTCACTGTTGCAAATTAAAGAAAGAAGAAAAGAAAATAAAGAACGAAAAGAATCAGATAAGTGGTGGTGAGGGATAGAAGGAAAATAGGGAATAGAAAAACGTTTCAATTTTGACACTGTGGCATTCATATGAGTATTGAGATGGAAAAAATATAATGGGATAAAAGTAGGAAAAGAAAGAAAAAGAGGAAGTAAAGATGCAATAAAACAATCATGAGCGTATACTCATGCCCTTACATGCACACATATAGATAGACATGCATAAATATACCCACATAAATACATACATATATATATCATCATCATCATCATCATCATCGTTTAACGTCCGCTTTCCATGCTAGCATGGGTTGGACGATTTGACTGAGGACTGGTGAAACCGGATGGCAACACCAGGCTCCAATCTAAATTTGGCAGAGTTTCTACAGCTGGATGCCCTTCCTAACGCCAACCACTCAGAGAGTGTAGTAGGTGCTTTTACGTGTCACCTGCACGAAGGCCAGTCAGGCAATACTGGCAACGGCCACGCTCAAAATGGTGTCTTTTATGTGCCACCCACACAAGCCAGTCCAGAGGCACTGGCAACGATCTCGCTCGAAAATCCTACGAAGGCCAGT
>NC_068981.1:111024982-111025688 GCF_001194135.2 Octopus bimaculoides
TATTGTAGCAGCTACACTTTCAGCGCACCCACCCCCACTACTAACTTGGTCGCCCAGATAGCGGAAGCTATCGACTACCTCTAGTTTTTCACCCTGGAATGAGATAGAAGTTGTTTCCTGTTTGTTTACAGTCTTTATTGCATGTGAACTATATTGATAACCACTAAAGTGGACATTTAATGTGCTAGAAGATCACATGTTGTGTCTACTAAGACCTAATAGTTCTCAAAAGAAATTCAGCGAAATACCAAACCGTATGCGGGCAAGACAGTGAAAATTACATAAATAAAATTAAAACATTGTTATTCGTGTACTAGTTTCGGAATTAACATTCTCTTACCGAGAATATCTGTCCCTCTTCAGCACGAACTGCAAGGAAATTATAATTTTCAGAATCTTATGCAAGTTGTTCACTCCTAGAGACGAATGTTTATATGGTTCTGCTAATTACAACGTAATGGTAAAAATCAAATGTCTTCGTTTTGGCACGCTAATTCCGGAAATATCTCTGCAGAAAATTGTTACTGCGTAGCATATATCTAATTTGAGAACTTGGTTATGGTTAATCAAATTAAAACATAGGGTAAAAAATCAGATATTAATTAATATCGATTTATTACCAGGAAGCTAGCACATTGAAAGAATCAGAGAGATTCAGAAAAAATATCTGCTAGCTTCCTAGTAATAAATCGATATTAATTAATAT
>NC_068981.1:111025737-111047326 GCF_001194135.2 Octopus bimaculoides
ATATATATATATATATATATATACATAAGCATAAATACATTGTATATATACACAATACATATATATGTATATATACACACAACTGCATGTCTGGTGTATTGAATATAAATATAAAAAATGTTGAAAGAAGGAATGAAGTAATGCAATTTCTGACGTATAGATTATATGAAGCGAAATAAAAATCAATTATAAAATTAAAGTACCGAAAACATTATTTTATCTAATATAAATATGAACATGAGTAATCTTTATATGGAAGAAAGGCAAAGCTAACTTTGGTGGAACTTAAATCAGAATTTAGGGATGGGCAAAATATCACTAAACATTTTTCCCAGCTCACTAAAGGTTCTGCTGGCATTGCTGCCTTATTAACAATAATAATAACAATGATAAATAAATATAATGATAGTAATAATAATAAAAAAAAAAATAACTAAAAAATTCATTTGGACATTCGATATCTTTAAAACTCATTTTAGGTGATGAAAGATGTTTTTGGGTGTGCATTTAAAATCAATGTTGAAAGGTTCTGTAGGCAAATTGCAATATAATAAAGCTTTCATATGGCATATAATGGGGTGCATTTAAGAGAAAAACTTAAAATGTAATAAAAATTAAAATATAGTTTGTATCCAGTTGAAGGTTTTTTTGAAAGGTTAAAATATAAAATGAATGTTATACAAAGTGATGCCGGTTAAGTGAAATAATCAAATTCAAATTGTGATTCATAGCTTTCCCTGGGTACACTGAATGGAATTTCTGCCTACACCTTTCCTACAAATCATATAGGGCTACCTACCTGAAGATGGTAGGGTCCTGTCAGTTTTTTTTTTCTTACTAGAACCTTCGTCTTTGCTAAGTTAACCATTAGGCCCTTAGATTCCAGGTTTTGCTTCCACACCTGGTATTTCTTGTCTATCTCTGATATGGAACTGCTATGAGGGCAAGATCATCAGTATATAGTAGTTCCCAGGGACTGCCCGTCTTGAACTCCTCTGTTATGTCCTGGAGGACAAAAATGAAAAGGAAGGGGCTAAAGACTGAGCCTTGATGAACCTCTACTTGTACTGGTGTACTTGTGGTTAACTCTCACCTTACATACAGTGTCTTTGTACATGGCCTGTACAGCTTTCACCAGCCAATTGTCTATCTCTAGCCTTCTCAGAGCCCACCAGAGCCCACCATATCACACAGTGGGGTACTCCATCAAAGGTTTTCTCTAGATCAATGAAAGCCAAGTATAATGGTTTATTCTCAGTACTTCTCCACTAGCATATTGAGTAACTACATAGATTTGCTATCATTTGTTTGGGTTCTATTTTGGATTGAATGAAGTTGTCTGATTCTATGGTGTAAATAATTAAGTGGAATGTATTGGATGTGGAGTATCAGGGCTAAGTATTTCTAATGTTAGAGTGCATTGCTGTTTCATTGGAACCTGTGATAAGTTTCAGAACTGTTATTGTTAGGCTCATTTTCAAAATTTTGAGAATTTGACACTGTTAGTTAGAGAAGTTTATTGTTGGTGAAGTAAATGATTCCTTCACGTAAGTGATCTTGTTAGTCCTAGATCTTTTAAACATTTGGATTTCTCAATTACTCTCTTAGTTTTCGAGAAAGTTATCAACATATTTGTACATATATAAAATATGCTCTTTCATTTACTCCTTGTTTTTTTAGGTTTTTATCAAGAATGAGTGTATTTTTTCAGTGTATTCTTTACCTTTAATTATTACACTATTATATTTTTGTGCTAAAAGTATTATGATATTTTTGTTGTTCTGAAGAATATTGATGGAATTATTTTGCTCTGAGATGTTTTGTGATATCAGTGGAGGAGATAGTATCCACTAAATATTTTAATAATGAGCCAAGTTCAGAGCTGAGTGCAAGATGAAATAAATATTTATGTATCATTAAAATTGGCACATTGTTATCATATGATGATCACTTATGTGATACAATAATGTCTGTAAGTTCAAACTGAAAGAAATGTATATATGTAAAATATTGCCTCTGATGATGATCAAAGAATCTATATAACATATATAAAACAAAATAGTGATATGAATAGTTTTCCCAATGTGTATTATTATAATATATTTAATATTTTCTTTTCATTCAGTTGCAGCCTCGAATGTTCCATGTAGCTGTTAATACTCGGAATTATATGCTGTTGATAGGAGGCCGAACTATAGATAGATCACCAATTAAAGATATTCTTTTGTATCATTTTAAATGCAATACATGGCAGAACATTTCCTTCAAAGGTAATCATGTTATTTGTTAAACATATTATTTAGATTATTTGAAATTGACTTAATCTGAAATTATCTATTTATATAACATTGAAAATATCAAAGAGAAAAGAGATTATGTTAAAAAGAGAAAAGAGATCAATGCTGAAATGATTGGAAATAAGAGGTCCAGGCATTGAATATTAATTTGAAAATATGAAATGCTATTAGCATCAAATATATTTTATCATAATATATTAAAAAATTCCAATTCCAAGTATCTCTTAGTTGTCATAAGAATTAAATATGTGATAGCAAAAAGATAATTAAAATTTCCTCATTCATTCATATGGATGTGAGTATGTCACTACTCATGTATGTATCTGGGTGTGGCTTTCCATTTTCCAAGTCTAGCATCTGTAAATATTCTCACTGTAGACAAAAAAGTGTAAACACACCAGGTCATTTTAGAGTGCCCTCTCTCCAGATCAATGGATGCATGCGTTTCGTTGTGGTTATCTTATCACATTGAACACTGTAGATATGTAGAACATTATCATTATCAGTCACCTGTCTTCTGTGCTGGGATGGATTTGATGGTTTGACAGGATCCAGCAGGTCAGAAGATTGCATTGTACCGAGCTCCAAGTCAGTTTTGGCATGGTTTCCACTGCTGGATGCCTTTCCTAATACCAACAACAGAGTGTACTGGGTGCCTTTTTATGTTACTAACTATGTAACTTGCAAGATAAGATCCTCTCAACTTAGTGGGGGGTGTAGTATTGGGGGAGGTGGCTTAATGCCAGGTGTTGAGAGGTAAAAGGATGATAGGTAGATAGGAACAGGTGACTTGCTGTCAAGGAGATACATAGCTACCCCAACTAGAAAGGGGAAATGAAAGTTGCTGGTGTCAGGATATGCACTCAAAGCATAAGCAGGTGAATATGAAGGGGATGGGTACAGAGGAATAGGAATGATAGGCAAATAAGTTTGCAAAAGTGTGAGGAGAATGATAGAGGATTAGATGTGGAGACATAAGCGAATGCAGTGAATGGCAAACAGCGGAGGAGGCATGGTCAATGATAAATATCAGTTTAGGAGGGAAGATGAAGGAAATAAGAGTGGGTCAAGGAGGAGGCAGGTGGCAGTACAGAATAAGGTGGGTCGAGAGCAACATTATAAAGAACTGTATAGGTGAA
Source organism: Octopus bimaculoides (assembly GCF_001194135.2). Classification (NCBI taxonomy): domain Eukaryota; kingdom Metazoa; phylum Mollusca; class Cephalopoda; order Octopoda; family Octopodidae; genus Octopus; species Octopus bimaculoides. Next base: position 111,029,174 of record NC_068981.1, read on the forward strand.
AATTAGGGGGATGATGTGAAGTGTGGATGGGAAAGGGGAATACACACCAACAGGGGTGGAGATCAGAGATAGGTTTGAGAGAGCAACAAACACTGGGGGTGGGGTGGCTGATACGAGGTCTTAAATGGCAAATACAGTAGTTAGAGATGTTATTGAGAATGCAGGGTGGGTGACAAGGGGAGGTGGCTCTGAAAAAGTGGGGAAAATGGTTGTATTAATGAGGGGATGACATATGTGTTTCTGTTTTCATATGATTACAATAGCTGGGTATATAATGCTGTAGTTAGAAGAGTGGTGGGTATTGGGAGGATGAATTATGAAGAAGGCTTGATAGGCTTTGGACAAAATTACGGAAATCCAACTTTTTATTTAACTATTTTTTTCTTTTGACAAATATAACAAATTTAAAACTGTTCTTGTCTAAATATGTGTTCATATGCAATATGTATACCTTGTACTTTATGATATAACCCTCTGTTTTCTTTTCTTTTTCGTTTTTTTTTTTTTTTTTTTTGAGGTATTTATATTTAAGTAAGTTAAAATGCATGACAAATCTGATTTCCAAAGAAGACAAATAAGTTGGAGTGTGGATGGTTGGAGTTTCATTCACTGAAACTGTTGAATTGTTTAATATTTCAAGAAGTACTGTCTCTTAAATCATGTTGGCATTTCAAAACCAAGGTATAACTTGCTCTGACAAGCATAATTCTGAGCAGAGGCAAATTTCACTGAGAGGGACCAAAGAATAATGAAATGTATTGTGTTTAGAAATCATTAACTACTGCAGCAAAAGTGAAAGTAGAGCTAAACCCCCACCATGCCAACCCTTTGTCAACCAGAATCATTTGCTGTGAGCTCTATAAACCTGATACCATAGGTAAGCTACAACTGCTAAACCTCTCCTGTCTCTCATTGATATTGGTAAGTGGAAAAATGGTATCCAGACAATCAGCAAGTGGCCATTTTGGAGCAAGTTTTTGTTTGGAGACAGCGCAAAGAAGCTCTCAACTCTGTTTGGCCCCCTACCATGAAGCATAGCGGTGGCTCTGTGATTTTGGTACTCATATCACAGAATATTCTTGGCCTTTTTATTGTTCTACATGGTGGAGTTAACACCAATATTTTGGCTGATCATATCCAATCTATAGTATAGACATTGTTCCTGATGGTAGTGCAATCTTCCAGGACAATAGTGCTATGATGAACATGATTAATATTATTCAAAGTTGGTGTGACAATCTCAAAAGTGAAGTTGACTACTTGGACTACCTCTTCTTCCCACAGTCTCTAGATCTGAATATAATCAAACATATATAGTGCATTTTCAAGCTGCAAGGAAGGAGCCACTTCACTCTGCCATCATTGCTGAAAGAGCTAAAACATGTTTTACTTGAAGAATAGATCAGAATTTTCCTAACAACCATTCAGAATCTGTATGAGTTAATTCTAAAATGTATCAAAGCTGTGATTGATGTCCAAGATGGGTCAACTTTGTGTTAATTATTAAAACTTCCATTTAACAAGTTGTTTCCATTATTTTGTCTTACCATCAGACATGAGGCAAGAGTGAAACCTTGTTTTGTCCTTTGTGTACTAAAAGGGTGCCCCTTCAACATCTCCTCAGCAACTGTCCTGGAGTCTTAGCCAATGGCCAGTACTGTTGGTGCTCAGGGTAGTTATGAAAGTGATATTGACAGCCATTCAGTTCAGTAAATACCACCCCAGGAAAGAGGCCATCATCATTTTTCTCTGAGCTGGAGAGAAGTCCAGTTCACTGAAACTTCAACCCCACAGCCCTAGATTGGCATCTGAAAGTAGATCTTGTAGAAAGTTTCCTGGTCATATCATAGCAACAACACTCTGCCCAAATATAATGATCTCAAATTCTACAAAGCAAGTGATCGTGTGGGAACTGAGTGTGCACTGGGAGGAACACATGAAAGAAGTTCATGTGAGGAAGCTTGCCAGATTTGGTAAAGACGTGCAGAAATTGGAGCTGGCAGGCATGCCACAAGGCAGTAGAAGTGGGCTATTGAGGTTTTGTGGTGCCTATATTCTGAAAAGCTCTGGCTGGCCTTGGAGTTACTGGTGCAGTAAAAAGGAGAAATATAAATTCTGTCTGTGAAGCTGCAAAGAAAGTTACTATGTGGCTTTGGAAAAGGGGTCAGACCAGTAGTTTGGTGCTACTAGGACGTATGCTGATTCTTGATCAACCCTGGCTGGGTCAACTAGGCAAGGAGGTCTGATGTTGAAACCCATGAGATCCTAGAAACATTACTGACAATACATTCCAGAGATTCTATGTAAACTATATGTATGTAGTCTATACATCTATATTTGTGTATGTTTGTGTGCTTGTGTATATATATATGAATGTATGCATATCACTTCTGTTTTCAATTATTTAAATTCTTCCTCTGAAGAAGGAGCTGGTTTCTAACAAAGACACAAAGCTCCATCTTTGGAATGTAGATAACAGAAACAATGTCACATTTTAAACCTGACAAAAATCTTGTATAGTTTTACTGTTCCATTTACAGATTGTATTTGTAATGTGTGAATCAGTTGGTTGATTTCTTTTTCTGAAAATCCAAGCCTATCCAGATTGGTAGTTAGGCATTTACTTACAAAATCAAGTGCTCCAATTATTGTTGGTGTTAATGTAAATTTGTAATCCATATATAGAAGCTGGAGGTTTCAAAGCAGTTGTCCATATTTGTCTTCTTTCTATTTGATTTTCAAAGAGATGTTCACATCAGCAGGACAGCTCTTTGATGGTACATACTTTTACTTATCTGTCCCAAACAACAATATCCAGCCTGTTGTTGCTTACACTTGACAGATGCTTTGAGGGGAATGTTCCACCAGTATTCCTTGTGCTGGTGTTTGTGTACGTATTCAATAACAGGAGTATTCTCTATATTTATTCCAGGATAGTCTTTTTTCCAAATGGAATTGTATATTGTTTTTGTGACATCGTGTCATATAGGGAGGTAATATCTTGATGACATTTTTGGGCAGCTAATCACTTGTGTGATGTTTTCCACAGAAATATAAAATAATCTACATTTTCAGTTATCTTAGTTGATTAGGTATTTAGTAGTAATCTGTTGTTCTTGGATTGCAAATGTACAGCCTTCAAAATGTGATGTGATGTAGTGGTCCAAGAAAGGCCTTACTTCATGTCTTCAAGTCTTCAAGAAACATACTCATGCATAGTCTCTTTTGGTATACTGAGTGTTTTCCCTCCAGATCTTCTTTGAGGTATGCTAGTTTGGCTGATTTGGGGTTGTATGGAAGGTTGTCAAGAACAGAGCACTTCCTGAGAAGCTCACTTCCAATATGTAAGATATTGTTTTCTTTACTTTCCAGCACTAAGTAAATGTATTTATTTTTGCTGCTGTTGTTTAGCAAGTATTGTCTGAGAGATACTTGTGATATTTGAAGGCTGTCTGCATTGATCTCAAGCTCCTACCTCCTTATCTCTTCATTGGTAGAACCTCTTGATATCACTATTTTTGTGGAGATTTTCAGTTGATAATAGAATCTTGCAGGTTTGATGTCTTTGAAGTGAATTTCTTCTACAGATCACTCAAGTATCCCAAATGTTGGAATCAGAACTAAAACTGCAAATGTGTGTGTGTGTGTGTGTGTGCGCACGTGCACGTGTGTGTGTGTATGTGTGCATTATGTAAGTAGGGTAAAACTGAAGCTGTATCCTCTTGAAGCACATCTGCTTATCCAAGTATTACAGTTCAGCATGTACTCGAGGTACATATTAGAGTTGAAAATTCTGAAAATATTGTTTGCAGACTTATTATATAACAAAACAGGAACTTGGAGAAATTTTTTGGCATTATAATGCTCATAAATAATTATTTATTCACCATTACATGTTTCATTTGCTAACAGGCATCACAAAATTGTACAGGTTGGATCCAACATTTAAGAAATTTCCTATTAGAAATTCTTCAGACAGATATTCAAACAATAGAAAATTTACATTTGGATAAAGCATTTATAAATAGTTAATAATCAAGAGTAGTATAGATAGTTGGAAAAAAGAATAAAGAACAAATCAAATGGTAAAGATAATGTGTGTGTATGTGTATGTATTGATAGATGTATATGTGCATATATATAGTGCGTATGCTGTTCCATTATGATAAGATCAACAAAAAAAAAGTACTCTGTCTAGTGAGACACGAAATTCATTTAATAAATACAATATACATTTTTATGTTCTACTATTAGTTTCATGTGCTGAAAGCTTGCTAGAACATATTTTTTAACATGTCTAGTGTCCTAACACAATCATCAGGTACTACCCTGTGCTAGGACATCAGGCATGTTAAAAAATATTGTCTAGCATGCTCTCGATACATGAAACTAATAGTAGTACATAAAACCATATATTGTGTTTATTAAATGATTTCTCTCTCTCTCTCTCTCTCTCTCTCTCTCTCTCTATATATATATATATATATATATAGTAACAGGAGGGATATAATATCCAGGCAGATACCAAATTTCGCTTAGTAAAATGCCAAGACTGGTTCCTTCTGATGGTGCATTTTTCGTAATCTTCCTTTAGCTCCCATCTGACAGTTCTTGGCTACTTAGAGTGTAAAGTACAATATTTATGATAAGGAGAATGATGAGAATGAGCTATTTGAACATTCACGCTTTATGTTTATCTCCAGTAAGTTCATTCATAATAATAGTCCAACACATATTTCGATCACACCAATTGCATATTCAAATCCAGCGATTTATGCATTATTAGTATGATCTCTCCAGGACATATAAATGTGACATTTTTTGAAGAGGAATTTTCCTCCGCTATTAGTTTAAATTAGGCTTGATAGTAGTTGTAAACCATGACATTCTTCTGTGAGATGTTTTTCTCAACTGCTTATTTGGATAAAATTCAGTAGCAACAGCAGCAATATGTTTGTTGAAGTTAGCAAATGTTCTTGTCTGGGCAGGGAATGGTTACTTATAAAATACTTATTTTTGATTGATTCTTCATACTTATAGTCACAAAGTATTTTGATGGGTTTCAGAGTTGATTATATTATTTGAAATTTGTGAAAGTTATTAATGGTAGCAATGGGTAATTACTAAGCAGTAAGAAGCATGTGGTTATTAAAAAGAAGTAGTCAGTTGTATTTTAAATTCTTCTAACTTATTATTATTATTATTTGTGGCCAATAAAACGAATTAATTATTATTATTATTATTATTATTATTATTATTATTATTATTATTGTGTTTAAATGTTCTTAGGTTATATATAATCTTAAATTGAGTTCTATTCTTATATTCTTTATCAGCATCTTTATTATTATAGTTATTGTAGTTATGTTTAGAGAAAAAATTTATTGAAATTATGTAAATTAATGCATTCTATTATTTAATTTTTTAAAAATGAAAACGTTTGTGTAAGCAATTAAAACTTCTTTTCTGTTTAGTGTTAACTAATTTATTTTTCGAAATAAATATTTGATATAATTCCTCCAGGTATAAATTGCATCTCTCATCTCCTATTTTATAAGGTTTCATAGTACTAAAAAAATTAAATATTCATTCAAATAGGAAATTATTAGTACTGCAAAATCTTATAAAATAGAAACAAAAGATGCAATTTATGCCTGGAGGAATAGTACCAAATATTTACTTTGAAAAATAGGTTAGTTAACACTAGATATGAAAGAAGTTCTAATTGCTTACACAACATTTAAAAAAAATTTAAATAATATAATGCATTAATCTATATAATTTCAATAAACTTTTTCCTCTAAGCATAACTATAATAACAAAGACATATAAAGAATATAAGAATAGAGTTCAATATAAGATGATATATAATATAACCTAAAAACACTTTAAAACAATAATAATAACTGGACTCATGAAAAATTCACGGAAAACATAAAAAAATGTAAGCATCTGTAAACTGTATTGGTGCCATGAGAAATGTTTGTATATTATGACTGTCTTTATGTTCTGAGTTCAAACTCTGCCGAGGTCGACTTCACTTTTCAGCCTTTTGGGGTTGATAAATTAAGTACCAGTTGCATACTGGGTCGATCTAATCAACTGGTCCTTCCCCACAAAAATTTCAGGCCTAGAAAAGTATATTGTGACAGTTACAGAATATAGAAAGTAATGTAACACCAATGACTATATAATCCAACTAAAATATCTGTTACACAAATGTAAATGGAATTACTATTTAACCTTAAAAACATCGTACATATTCAAAGAACCTTCTTGCAGAACGTTTTTCTGGTATTCTTTTATTCTTTTATTTGTTTCAGTCATTTGATGGTGGCCATGCTGGAGCACCACCCTTTAGTTGAAGAAATTGACCGCTGGATTTATTCCCTGTAAGCCTGGTGCTTATTCTATCAGTCTCTTCTGCTGAACAGCTAAATTACAAGGCCACAAATGCACCAATATTGATTGTCAAGCAATGGTGGTGGTGGTGGGACAAACACAGACACAAACATACACACACATACATATATATAACAGACTTGGAGGTAGTGGTGATGCTGGCTGGTGTGATTTTGTGGTTTGCTGGTATGCCGAGAGCGATCCAGCGGGCCCCTAACTGGTTCCCCAATCTTAAAGGTGTAATGCCTACGTGTAATGATGACACATCAACAAATGAGCCAGAAATTCTAACTTAAAAAATAAAGAAAGAAAAAGACAACATTGTATTCTGAAACCAGAAAATGTTTTTTAGCTGAGGTGTAATTTTATAATGAAAACAAATTCAAAATTTAAATTTTGGAGTAAAACACCACGTATGATGTATGGCTGTAGTTGAAATGGGTTAAAACAAATGTGTGTGTGTGTGTGTGGTTGGTTGGGCCTTTAATAGCAGTTTATGGTCAGTGGCAGAAAGCGATTCAAAATAGCAACACACACACTCATATATATACAAACATACCCATACATGCACACACATACACAAACACATGCCTAGAGAGAGAGGCAAACAGACAGACAGTGTCAGATAGTCCACAATGAAGTCTTCACCTCTCTCTCTCTCTCTCTCTCTCTCTCTCTCTCTCTCTCTCTGTTACTTTGCCACTGACTGGAATTGTTCTAGTTCAAGCTCTTACTTCAAGCTCTTACTCTCTTTCTCTTTCTCTCTCAGTTTTTCTTCCAAAATGATTCAGTGTTTCAAGTGAAAAACATATAGGAATGTATTAGACAGTTTTTGTTTAGAATACAGTATCCAATATTTGTTGTGGTTGAAAACACAAAACAAACGCCACCTTCCTTTGAGTCACCAACACTCCTCTCTCATATATATATATGTTGTAGCTGTAATTCAAAGGGGCCAGCCTTGTCATATTCTGTGTGAGGCTGAATCTCCTTGAGAGCTATGTCAATGTTACGCATGTCTGTAGAGTACTCAGCCATTTGTGAGTTAATTTTATCCTCGTGTCGTAATCATCATCATCATCGTTTGACGTCCGCTATCCATGCTAGCATGGGTTGGATGATTTGACTGAGTACTGGTGAACCGGATGGCTGCACCAGCTCCAATTTGATCTGACAGAGTTTCTACAGCTGGATGCCCTTCCTAATGCCAACCACTCCAAGAGTGTAGTGGGTACTTTTACGTGCCACCATCACGAAGGCCAGTCACGCGGTACTGACAACGACCATGCTCAAAATGGTGTTTTTTACATGCCACCTGTATAGGTGCCAGTCCAGCAGCACTGGCAATGACCTTGCTCGAACGATTTTCTAATGTGCCACTGGCACAAGTGCCAGTAAGGTGGCGCTGGTAACAATCACGCTCAAACGGTGCTATTTACATGCCACTTGCACGGAAGCCAGACAGCTGCTCTGGCAGTGATCACACTTGAACGGTGCTGTTAGTGCTCTACTGGCACAGGTGCCAGTCATTGAATATGGTTTGATTACGATTTTGATTTCACTTGCCCCAACAGGTCTTCGCAAGCAAAGTTTAGTGTCCAATGAAGGAGAGGTTGGCATGGGTGCCAGTCGTTGAATTTGGTTCGATTTGGATTTCAAATTCACTTGCCTCAACAAGTCTTCGTAAGCAGAGTTTAGTGTCCAATGAAGTAAAGATAGGAATAAGTGAGCTGGCTACACTTCTGGCAGAGGCCACAGATTATGCTCTCACTTGGCTTGCCGGGTCTTCTCATGTACTGCATATTTCCAAAGGTCCCGGTCACAAGTCATTGCCTCGGTGAGGCCTAAAGTTCGAAGGTCGTGCTTCACCACCTCATCCCAGGTCTTCCTGGGTCTACCTCTTCCACAGGTTCCCTCAACCGCTAGGGTGTGGCACTTTTTCACACAGCTATCCTCATCCATTCTTGCCACATGACCATACCAGCGCAGTCGTCTCTCTTGCACACCACAACTGATGCTTCTTAGGTCTAACTTTTCTCTCAAGGTACTTACACTCTGTCGAGTATGCACACCGACATTACACATCCATTGGAGCATACTGGCTTCGTTTCTTGCAAGCTTACGCATGTCCTCAGCAGTCACAGCCCATGTTTCACTGCCATGTAGCATGCCAGTTCATAGACATGCGTCATACAGTCTACTTTTTACTCTGAGTGAGAGGCCCTTTGTCACCAGCAGAGGTAAGAGCTCTCTGAATTTTGCCCAGGCTATTCTTATTCTAGCAGCTACACTTTTAGCGCACCCTCCCCAGCTATTAACTAGATAGTGGAAGCTATCGACTATTTCTAGTTTTTCTTCCTGGAATGTGGCAAAGGTTGTTTTCTGCACATTTTCAGTGTTTATTGCTCCTGAGCATCTGCCACATACAAAAACTATCTTACTAGTTAGCCTTCTTTGATATTGCTGCATCTCTTATGTGTCCATAGCTTGCACTGGGTACAACTTATGGAGTTTCTACCTACGACTTTTCTACAAATCGAGCAGGGCTATCTACCTGAAGGGGTTTGTGTTTTGTCTACCTTCCTACTTATTAGGATTTTGGTTTTAGCTAGGTTGACTCTAAGGCCCTTCGATTGTAGTCCTTGCTTCCACACCTGAAACTTCTCCTCTAGTTCTGATAGTGACTCAGCAATTAGGGCAAGGTCATCAGCATAGTGGAGCTCCAGGGGCATCCTGTCTTTGACATCCAATATTTGCTGTGTGTATGTATCTATGTATGAACTTTTCTTTGGATTTATGTATTTACTGTCTCTCTCTCACTTTCTCTCTTTCTCTTTCACTTCGCTTGTGTCTCTCCTCTTTCCTGCTTTTGATTTAACAATGTGTATATGTATCTATGTATCTACTTCTCTTGTGATAAATACCATCACCACTCACTGTGTCTTTCACTCTCTCTCTTTCTCTCTTTTCCTCTCTCTCTCACCCTCTTTCTTTCTCTCTTACATCCTCTCTGAAACATTTAAAAAGACAAAATGAATGCCATCACCACTCACTGTCTCTTTCACTCTCTCTCACTCTCTCTCTCTCTGAAACATTTAAAAACACAAAACGAATTCCGTCATCACTCACTGCCTCTTTTACTCTCTCTTTTTTGTCTCACTCTCTCACCTTCTCTCTTACTCTCCCTTTCTCTCTCACTCTCTCTTTTAGTTCCTCTCTGTCCTCCTCTCTCTCGCTTTAGCACTTCTTTGAAGTATGTACAAAAACAAAAAGTTAGCATATTAATATTATTGATAAGTTAGAAGAATTTAAAATATAACTACTACTTTTTAATAACTATAGTTCTTACTGCTTCATAATTACCCACTACTACTCTTAATAACTGTTATGTCATGAGTTTGAATATCTTGCTGCCAATAATGCTATGATGACGTTAGGGTGTACACAAGAGAGTAGGAATAGTGTTACCCAAATAAATATTTGGAAATGGTTATCTAGAATAACCATTCACAGAATTAATATGTTCATGCAGAATGTGATCCGTACTATGCTGAGTGTAGGTATGATATTAAACTAACACAGTAATCCAATACGACCAATCAACCCTGTCAGCTGCCGACAGCTCACACATTTTCTCTATTTTATTGAAATGTATCAATCCACTTCTGGTCACATTGGGGTGGTCAGGATTCTTCCACAACATCTCCCTTTTTTGAGAATTAGCTTCCCATAACGTCCCTTTTTGAGAATTAAACTCCATCCAGAGTTTTAATATCTCTTACACTTAGGGTTTAACTCCAGTATTTCCATTGTTTTCTTTTTTCTATTACTTGAAAGTGTAGTTTCTGTTTGTTTGAGTGTTGGTACCTCAACTGTGTTGTACAGTACTTCCATGGGAATTAAATCTCTCATGACTGTTTCTTCCATACATCTTTTTTTTAAGTTGGTTAATGTCTTTTATGTTTGACATTTTTCCTTTTACCATGAATAATATTTTTCCAATCTGTTTAATAATTACACCCAGCTTTCTTTACCATATCTATCTGATTTAAGAAAACTTTGTCACCTAATTTGAAAAATTTTGAAATATGTTTGTTGTTCACCATTTTTCTATTTTTACTTGGTATCAACTTATCAAAGACAGATCTGATCTTTCTAGCCAACATTAACTCCGCAGGTGATATTCCAGATGGGGTATTTGGATTAGGTATTACTCGGTACACTCATAGAAATTGTTTAAGTGCTAGGCCATCCATTACGTCATTGTTTGCCTTTTTTAAAGTCCTCTTAAAAGTATCAACCAAATGCTGTGCTTGTACATTTGACCTAGGATAATACAGCAGAGGGGTCACATGTGTGATAACGAGCATTTTACAAAATTTTTTGAACTCATCTAGACACAGTGGTATCAGGAATACCATATCTGGCAAAAAATTTGTGTAAAAAAACGTACTGTAACTTCAGATGTCAGCTTTTTACACTTATGCATTTCAGGCCACTTTGAAAAACTGTGCACCACAACAAGGTAATATGAACCGTTAAGTGACCTGCATAATCAACATGCAGTCTGGACCATGAAATATCTGTTTTTGGCCAAGGCACAATCTCTGAATGCTTTCATTAGTTCTTCAATGTCATGGTCCATTGTTGGCCAAAATACATAACTTCTCATTAATGATTTCATTCTCAAAATCCCTGGGGGACCAATGTGAAATTCCTTTAGTAATTACTTCTGTAGTGTGGCTGGCACTATGACTCTTTGTGCGTACATTAACACATTGTCACACATTGAGAACAGGTTTGAATTTGTGTTGCGTTCAGCAAAAGCCATGTTTTTATCTCTTTTAGCTGTCAGTTTTTCTTTCATTTTCATTCTTTCAATTATTTTTGTCGTAAAAAATTTCAGAGATTTTTACACAGTAGAAATTTTTGATTACAGACTGCTCATCATAATAACAGATGATGATCAGTCTGTAGACAAAAATTTCTACTATGTAAAAATCTATGAACTTTTTTTTATAGCAAAAATAGTTGCTAGAGTCTCTCTTTCAATTTGGCTGTAATTTTTTTCTGCTCATATCAGAGAACATGAGGCATGAACCATGGTATTCATGTTACCATCTTATATTTATGAAGGATTATTGCTCCAATACCATACCTAGAGGCATCTGAAGCTACTACAATCTCCACCACAGGATTGAAATGTGCTAAAGAAAAATCTAATGTTAATATCTTTTTAATTTTGTTAAACACCTTCTGATGATTTTCAGACAAATTCCACTTTACATGTTTTTTTAGTAGATTATTTAGTGGGACTCTTACCTTATGTATTTTTGGTATATAAATTTGTTAATAGTTTGGAATCTCAGAAAAGCTTGTAAGGTAGATATATTTGTTGGAGGGGGCATATTTTTAATCGCATCTACTCTTGGCAGATCTGATTGATCTCCATTTTTATCAATGATTTGTTCTAAATATTTCATTTGAGGTATGAAAAATTCACACTTCTCCTCACTCAAAGTGAAGCCATAATCCCTTAGTTTTTCAAGCACATATTTTACGTGCTTGACATGCTGATCCTGGGATTTACTTTTAATTAATCATCCAGGTAGGCCATCATGAAGTCACACTTTGCAAGCATCATCTGTTGAAATTTATCTGCAGCAACTTTTATACCAAACAGAAGCTGGTTAAACTTGTACAGACCTTTATGTGTATTGATTGTTAGTAGCTTAGAACATTTTTCTTCCACTTGTATCTGTAAGTATGCATCAGACAAATGTAATTTTGAGAACAATTTACCACCATTTAGTTTTGAGATTTCCTCTGGGTTAGGTAATGGATAGTTATACTGTTTTGAGCTTTCATTTTGTCTTGTTGAGAAATCTGCACAAACACTTATTCTATTGTTCTTCTTTTTAACATATACACTTGAACTCACTCAATCTGAGTAATCCATCTTTTCAATCACTCCTATTTTTTCCAGTCTGTCTAATTCTTTATTTGCCTGTTCCAGTGCTGCAAATAGAACATTATGTTTGGGTTTCAAAACTGGTAATACATTTTCTTTCACCTGAAATCTGGCTTTGAGTTTATTGCACTGACCCAACTCTTCCAAGAAAACATCAGAGCGCAATCTTTCCATTTCTTTAAAAACATTTTCTGACTCTATGTTTGAACTGGTGCATGACCCCATTACATTTTTACAAAAATTATTTATGGGTAAATCCCATAACTTGACCAGTTCCATCCAGTCAGTTCCAAAAATGTTGCTTGTATTTTTTAATACATTAGCTTTCATGTTTATAGTCTGACCACGAAATATGTTACAAATGATTTTACCATAAAAAATTAATTTAATCCCCAAGACACCATGGGCAATTTTCAATGTTTTCTGCAGTGTAGGTTTCCCAATTTTTTTCTACGGGTTTTTATTAATTAAAGTAATGTCCCTATCTGTATTTAACTATAATTTTACATTTATATTGTTAATTTTACATACACAAATTTCGTTTGGGGTTCATTTGTATTTCTTGTTGCCAATATACTGTTTAAGTGATTTTTTTTCTGTTGAACTGTTTTTTTAGATTTTGATTTACAGTGTTTTTTTGTGACCTATCTTACCACACTTTCAGCATTTTCAATTTTTATAAGGACAGTTGAATCTATAGTTTATTCTCCACATCCAAAACATGGGTTAATTTTCTGCTTTTCATTTCTTACTTTCGGTCACACCAACTGTATATGTGAGTTAATTTTTTGCTTTCTTTTTTTACTTTCAGTTGCACTGACTTTATATGGGGAGCAGTTTCTTACTTCAGTTTATTCCGCATCATACCTTAGGTTTATTATTCTCTGGCATTCCTCAAATATTTCTTGTAGTGTTAGCTTCTGATTTTGTTCTAATTTAGTCAGAATTCAGTTACAAATTTCTGCATCTTTCTTTGCCATTAAAACTTGTATGAAAATTAAGCATTTAAACATATCTGGCGTTAGTTCATTAATTTTAAATTTCTTGCATTCCCTATTAACGACTCCAATGTATGTAATAAAATCTTCAACTCTTTTTTTTGTAATATTCATGCATTGCCACTGCATATTAAAGAGCTTTATTTGCTGACCTTTGAAAGGGTATCAACAGTTTCTTTAAAACAGACTTCTCCTCTGTCTCTTTGGTTATATATAGTTGCAGTATTTTTCATGTTTGGCTGGGGCTAACTTTCTTAACAAATGTCAGGTTTTTTTCATCTTAGCAGTTGGATTACTCTTCTTTAAAAATCTCCTCATGCCTTCTGTCATACACAGGAAAAGTAATACCCTCATCCAGGTTATATATGAATTCACTGATGGAGTTTGCGACCATATCAGGGGTGAATGAAGTTATGTGAATGAAGTTGCTTCTGCAGCTGCTGTTGTTGTTGTCTCTGTAATTCAGTTACTGAAGCTAGTAATTCTTCCATGTTCCAAACTACAATCTATCCAGCCTGAATTTGAAAATCCTCGTCGCCAAAATGTTATGTTATGAGTTTCAGTATCTCATTGCCAATAAAGTTATGATGATGTTGGGGTGTGCACAAGAGTGGAGGAATAGTATTACCCAAATAAATATTTAGATATGGTTATCTAGAATAACCTTTCACAGAATTAATATGTTCACACAGAACGTACTCTGTGCTAAATGTAGGTACAATGTTAAACTAACACAGTAATCCGATATAAACGATTGATACTGTCAGCTGCTGATGGTCAACTGCCAACAGTTCACACAGTTTCTTTATTTTATTGAAATGCATCAGTCCACATTTGGTCACGTGAAAATGGTCAAGATCCTTCCATAACAATAACCTACACAAATTTCAAATAATATATTCAACTCTAAAATCCATCAAAATACCTTGTGACCATAAAGTATGTAGAATCAATCAAAAATAAGTACGCTATAAGTAACCACTTCTTGCCTAGCCAAGAACATTTGCTAACTTCAGCAAACATTGCTGCTGTTGCTACTGAATTTTATCCAAACAAACAGTTGAGAAAAACATCTCACAGAAGAATGTCATGGTTTACAACTATTATCAAGCCTAATTTAAATTAATGGTGGAGGAAAATTCCTCTTCGAAAAGTTTCATACTTATATGCCCTGGAGAGATTGTACTTAATAATGCACAAATCGCTGCATGTGAATATGCAACAATATGCAGTTGGTATGATCAAACCACATGTTGGATTGTTATTATGAATAAACTAACTGGAAATAAACAAAGTTTGAATGCTCAAATTCTTCATTCTCCTCATTTGCCTTATTATATATATCTATATTTATATATATATATATATATATATATATATATATACAATTTAAATATAGGATAAAATCTTTATAAGAATTTATGAAGTAGTTAGCATGAAAAACCTCATACACATTAAATAATCAGATAGAAAGGAACAGAACAACAAATTAGTGTTCTAATTAATAAAGCGTCATGAAATATAAAGATTAATAGAGAGAGAACAAATTTTAAGAGTCAGAGTTCATTTTGTCAATATATCTCCCAACATTGGAATACTTTGTAAAAATATACATAAATATGAATATGTGGATACAATATAAAATATAAAACATAAATATACTTGCCTGACATTGTATGAAGTTGTATGTCTGTGTTTGGAATCAATGAGAAAGTTATTATACATACATACATATATATATACACGCACACATACACACTCTCATACATATGCATATACTCATACATAGATACATGCACACACACACATTCACAGACACACACATATACATATATACACACATATAGATAAATGTATATGTGTGCACACACACACACGTACATATACAGAGAGTTGTATTTACCTATACACATGCACACACTCACTCAATCTCACATGTACACACACATATATTCATATAATGGACATATATACAAAATGGACAAATTGAGGGAGTGGTCTGCATCTTCCACACATTTAGTGTCCACAGGAGTCAGAACGAATATTATCAGTATGTAATTATAAAATCCAAGGATCTAAGTGTAGAAGGTTTGTAAGCTTTGAGCAGTCCATAGTAGTTATAAAAAACAACATTCAGAAACAATAACAATTTATTGGTGTTGAAGTTTGTACGTTTCCCGTTCAATAATTATTTTTGTACATGTTTTCCGTTCAATAATTCTTTTATTCTTTTAATTGTTTCAGTCATTTGACTGTGACCATGCTGGAGCACTGCCTTAAAGAATTTTAGTTGAAGAAATCAACTTCAATACTTATTCTTTTCTACACGTAGTACTTATTCTATTGCTCTTTTTTGCTAAACTGTTAAGTTACAGGGATGTAAACACACCAACATCAGTTGGTAGAGGAACAAACACAGACACATACACAAATACACACACACACACACACAAATAGTAGAAGACACTTGCCCAGGGTACCACATAGTGGGACTGAATCTGGAACCATGTGGTTGGTAAGCAACCTACTTACCACACAGCCACTCCTGCACCTATATATATATAATTGTTAAAAAGGACATCAAACATTAAGGCATGGCTAACATCTCAAGTCATATACAATATTATGACAGGAAGAAATTCAAAATCTTACAGCTCTTTCTGGAATATCTCATACTTGAGGATATTCCAGAAAGAGCTGTAAGATTTTGAATTTCTTCCTGTCATAATATTGTATATGACTTGAGATGTTTGCCTTGCCTTAATGTTTGACGTCCTTTTTAACAATTATATATATACTAGCAGCTAAACCCTGTTTCACCTGGTCTGTTTGGATGATGTGGCTGTGGTCATTTTTGGTTAGGCATAATCTATAACAGTGTTTCTCAACCTTATCATTCGGGTGCCCTGTTTTGATTGGAGCCTCTAGCTGTATGAAGATTTCACCACCACCCCTGTCAGAAAATGGCTTCAGGAGTTGTGAAAAAAGAATTTGTATGTAGTCTCTTTCTAAGAGCTATTCTATTGGACATCTGTCTAATCATCAAAACATTTATTTAATTATGAACATAGAAAGAAATTATACATTGATCCCAATTTTTGTAAGCAGTTGTATCCGTAAAAAAATTATTTGCAGAGAGCAGAAATTGAAAGATATATGAAATGGACGTGCGTGTATGTGAGAGAGAAAGAGGGTGAGATAGAGTGAGTGAGTGAAGTTGTGTGTCATTAACTTACGTTGGCTGGCATGGCAGATATGAAGCTTTTGAGGCGGCAGATGACTGGGGGGATTTGGAAGATGTGAAGAAATGCCGGCTTTTCAGTGAAGCACTTCTTTGTAGGCAACGTTTCTCATTTTCCCTTCTGATGCACAAATGTATAGACTTTGTGGCCTGCCAACACGGGAGCATCTAACGTAAAGTTGACCGTGGGAGAACACTTGCTCTGTGAGATTGAAACCAACCATTTGCAATGATTGACTCTGTGCCTTATGATTCTGCATATTATGTAGTTTGAATGAGAAACTGTGTGTGAGCAACTGGTTGTGTTAATGGCAAAAGAAAGGAGAATTGCATTAGAAAAAGTTTTAATCGATGGAATAAGTCATTCATATCCGAAAACGGGGATTTTTGGCAAAAAAATTTTTGAAAGAAAGAAATTTGTGAGAAAATGGGGTGGGGGGAAGGGCGGAAGTCTTTCCAAAGTATCTTCGCAGGAAACAGCTTTAGGAGTTGTGAAGAAAGAATATGTAGGTAGTCTGTTTCTGAGAACTATTCTATTGGACCTCTGTCTAATCACGTCTTTTAAGGTACACACACATACATAGAAAATGTGAGGTCATGGTAGAAAATTTCTACGATGGAAAAGATTATGTTAAATGTTTGAAATGCAAATCTGTGAATGAAAATTAAGTTCAGACCTCTACATGGTAGGTAGACCTGGTAGAAATAGCAGCCAAATCTCCCTCAAAATACCCTACTGTACTAATGCAACAATTCTGCGTATTATGTAGTTTGAATGAGAAACTGTAAGGTGTGTGAGCAACTGGTTGTGTTAATGGCAGAAGAAAGGGGAATTGCATTAGAAAAAGTGTTAATCGATGTTCTCGGTAAGTATGGTGGCTAGGAAAAAGTAGAAGAGGCATTAAGAAGTTGATGCTAAGAATTGCTTAAACAGAAAATGAAGCTGTAAGAATTAACGGGGAAATTGTATGTAAGAATTAATAGCAGACATATCCAATTTAAGAAAATTGAAGATAAAAGCTAAGTGAAGAAGTATGGAATAAGTAATTGTTATATGCTTATAGAAAAACAATTTATATTATAGAATAGATACATACCTGTTGAAGACGAAAATGTATGTGAGAGCTGTTGTATTGGACGTGTGTATAATCATAGAGAAAGTGAAAGACATATGAAACGGACGTGTGTGTGTGTGTTTTTTGCGGCTAATTTGGCGGGAGTTTTGCAGTCAGCAGGAGGTGGTTTGTGTTTTATCTCTCAATCAATGGCCGGACAAGTGAAAATATTTTTTTAATATGTGTTTTGGGGAAAGGGGATCTTTTGAAGTGGGCATCAAATGAAAAGAGACATGGACAGTTTTATGACTGAACTTCTTTTGAAGTTGGCGTGAGACAGAAGAATTGATGCGTGTGTGTGTATGTTTCATGGGGTGTGCGAGACTGAGAGAGTAATGTTGATGGTGTGTGTGTATATGAGAGAGAGAGAGAGATAACTGAAATTTTCCATTCAGTTTTTGTAGTAAGTGAATGTGTGAGTGATTG
>NC_068981.1:111047336-111048027 GCF_001194135.2 Octopus bimaculoides
GTTTTTGTAGTAAGTGAATGTGTGAGTGATTGACAGAGAAAAACAGAGAGAGAGAGAGAGAGAGAGAGTGGTTATGTATGTATGAATGGCTTCAGTGACAGACACTCACATGCACGCAAGTTTTAATCAATTTTCTCAGTAACTATGGGGGCTAGGAAAAAAATACAAAGCACGTTCCAATCTATTCACCCGTCTCCACATGTGTGCCATTTTTCACGCAAATCCACCCAGCCGTTCGGCCGTGAACCTTGAGACAAGAAATAATACATGTTCAATTTATATTATAGATCGGTGCAGGAGTGGCTGTGTGGTAAGTAGCTTGATTACCAACCACATGGTTCTAGATTCAGTCCCACTATGTAGCACCTTGGGCAAGTGTCTTCTTCTCTGATGACAGAATACCCCATACTTGAGGATATCCCAGAAAGAGCTGTGAAATTTTGAATTTATTCCTGTCATAATATTGTATATGACTTGAGATGTTTGCCTTGCCTTAATGTTTGATGCCCTGTTTAACAATTATATATCTGGTGCATCAGAAATTTACAATGGCTCCATAACTACCGTCTCAGCTATAACCTTGGAGCCCTAGTAATCCATTACAGCACTTACCCAGCGTACCTAATTGTTTAGATCACCTGTGAACTAAACCCCCATACTTTGTATATATATATATATATATATATATATA
>NC_068981.1:111048518-111050595 GCF_001194135.2 Octopus bimaculoides
TCTCTCTCTCTCTCTCTCTCTCTCTCTCTCTCTATATATATATATATATATATATATATATATATATATATATATTATTTACAGTGAAGCTTTACTATAGCGTCATATATTTTTGACTGCTATTTCCAGTATATGTTGGTGCATTGTTGTACTATCTTATTTACACTTTAACTGAATGACCTGCCCAAATGATTTGTTTATAATGATCAAATATTTGTGCCACACATTAGCTTACTTTCTCCATCAAATCAATGTTGGCTGAACTGGTGTATGATGTACTATGCATCAGGTGTCAAAGTGATTACTGATCAACATGAGATAAAGTATTTTGCTCAAGAACACATCGCAGCTCCTAGTTTCGGAATTAAAATCACATATGTAAACTACTCTTCAAAACTATGAAACCAGAACACTGTTTTTTCTGGTGAACCATCCCACCCAAATTCATGAAACTCACCTCTAGATTGGAAATGGAATAGAAGAAGGCATTGCAATATTCAAATTTATTGAAAATAAAAAATAAATTAGATAATAATTCACAAAAAACATATAGAGCCAGAAACCCTCTGTTCAAAACTATAACACCTGGTTGAATAATGTTGCAAAAATGATGCAAAACAGGGAAATTATAATATATTTCAATGATATTCTCATGCAATACATCAACAACAGTGTGTTTGACCACCACCTTTCTGAATTACTTCAAAGATACATGACTTCATACTCCCAATCAGCTTTTACAGCAGATCGAGTGGAAGCTCTTCCCAGGCCTTCTTTATTGCTGTTTCAAGTTCATCAACAGGTGAATACTACTTGCCTTTGCTATAAACAACATTCATGAGATATCCCCAGGCATTCACTATAGGGTTTAAGGTTGGGACTTCTTGCTGGCCATGGCATGACTTCAACCCCAATTGAATGGCAGAAATCCAAAGCTGCCTTTGCTTTAAGAATAGGAGCATTGTCCTGTTGAAATATGAAGTTCTCACTATGGAGCCTTCTTCCTTGTTCATCAGTGTGAGCCCTGTCCAACATATTGATGTATTGTGCAGCATCCATAATGACAGCATCCATGATGACAAGACGATGGTAGATATTGGTCCCCACACCATAAGCTCTCCACTACTGTTCTGCCACTTGGAATAAGTAGAATTTTCTACACTTTTATCTACCCAGTAATACTTATAACCTTTGGGGCCATCCAACTTCCATCTTTTCTCATCAGAGAACAGAACCCTGGTCCATTCACCATCCCATGTCTGATACTGCCGAGCAAACACTAATCTAATGGCTTTGTGGAAAGGGGACAATAACAGGCATCTTAGCCACTTCTTCGGGTGAAAACCATGATTCAAAATCACTCTTCTTACAGTTTCTTACTCCTGCTGATGCTTTGATTTTAGAAACAGAAGAACAGTGTGACTTCTTCACAATTCTGACAATGGCTCTTTTTGATGTAACCTTGGGATGTCCACTAACCTAAATCCTGTTGTAGCTGTTAGGATCTTTCAGAAAATTGTCCTTTGGTGTTTTGCTTTGCTGAATCTTCTCAGCAATCTTCCAGTTACTCATTCCTTTCACTTTCAGTGCAAGAATCTTCCCTTGTTCAATTTTGGAAAACTTTGCAGCTTTAGGCATACTGGAAATGTAATCTGGATCACAGAGAATACTACCAAATTGAATATTTTCCGAAACAATCCAGAAAGAAATGAAAATGTATTAGTGGCTTTATGGTTTTGAAGTGTTGATATGCTAGGAAAAATTGAAAATCAGGTGTTGTAATGTGATAATAAAGGTACAGGTTTTACATTTCAAAGTATTCATGAAATACCCATTTACAGTATATTATGCGCCTTAGTCCACTTAAATACAGAGTTAGATTTCTAAATAACTTAAAAAGACATGTGGATTTATAATTTTGAATAGTAGTTTATATGTGTATATATATCATCATCATCATCATCATCGTTTAATGTCCGCTTTCCATGCTAGCATGGGTTGGATGATTTGACTGAGGACTGGTGAAACCGGATGGCAACACCAGGCTCCAATCTAATTTGGCAGAGTTTCTATATAT
>NC_068981.1:111050649-111055195 GCF_001194135.2 Octopus bimaculoides
TATATATATATATATATATATATATATATATATAGAGAGAGAGAGAGAGAGAGAGAGAGAGAAATAAATAGATAGATAGCTAGATAAGATAGATAGATAGATAGATAGATAGATAGATAGATAGATATCTGTATTATCTGTCTGTTTTTCTCTCTTTCCTTCTGTCTTTCTTTTCTTTTCCATGATTGCATGGGTTGGGCATGTCCTCCCTAATACAGTATCTTGCCATTCTTGTGCTCATTTGTCATTTTTTAAAATTTGGGTATCTTGAGATTAGCTTTCACCACTTTTGCCTGTCTTCCTTGATATTTCTCTTCCACTTTGATCTCCTGGCACTTCATTAGTCATCTGTTATCATCCATTCATATTTCATGTTTACCAACACAGCTGTTATCTAATCTCTCTTCTACCCATTCTATTTTTAGTCATCTGTACCATGATGCACATGCATACTATTACACATCTGGCAGTATATGCTGATTTCAATTTTTTTGCAATTTTAATGCATCCTCTGTATTCAGTGCCCACATCTCACTACCATGAAACATTGCATATTGTATATGAACAACATATAGTCTACCATTTGTTCGAAGAGAAAATTCTCTTTTTATCAACAAAGATAATCTTACCCTGAGTGTTTTTGTGTTGTGTACTTTTTCTGGCTACTATGCTTTCGATATGTCTTCCTTCTCAACTCATTAGATTGCCTTGGTGGAAGAAGCTATCAACTATTTCTATGGATCCATCCATGCATTGAAAAAGAATTTATTGTACCAGTGCTCTGATTTCTAGCTACTCTTGTACACCAGCCACATATTTATATTAAACATTAAAAAAAATTGAATTATAATCTTTGTATTTTAATATATTTGTCAAAATATGCCAAGTTCCTTGATATCTGATTATACACTTATATTTTCTAGATCCTGAAATGAATGATTACCTTCGTAACTACTTTGGTGCTGCAGCCACTACAGTTGACAAAGATTTTTATATAATGGGTGGCTATAATGGTGTGGAAAGTGGGAAATTAATGAGAATAAATCTTCCTGATGATACATGCACCCTTATATATGACTATGAGACTTGTAAGAGTACTGATGGCTGTTCTGCATGTAAGTTAGAAACCGTATACAACTTGACATACTGTGTTTCTACTGAAGGTAGATTTCCTGATATGTAAGTATAAATTTTAATTTTTTCATAACAAAATAATTTTGAAGATTGCTTTTTTATGTATATATATTTCTAGTTTCAATGCTCTAAACCCTGAATATGTTTCTTTATTAAAGGAGAAGAAATACAACCTTCAAGCATATTTAGCGGGATACTAGCATGACATTACATCAAACTCAGTGGTGTGGAGATAGCTATGTAGTAATCCTCTAAATCTAAGTTGTATGATAGTATTCTGTCATAAAAAGAAGATTAGACTCCATACAATAATATATAGAATTTATTTGGGATAGATGATTCAAACACAGCTTTTCATACAATGTAAGAAATCAAATGTTAACATGTTGTGGATCCTTTTTGAATAACAAATGAACTAGTTGTGAGACAAAATTGCAAGGGTATCAGAAATGTGTGTGTGGTGTCATGTGTGAGGCTTAGATGGAAAACATATTCAGTTCAAAGCTTGGACTTACTGTTTCAAGTTCATAGCAGGTGTCAACGAAATTGGTAACATGACAGGCCAATGTCGAATAGGTTGTGGCGGTAGAGTTAGCTACTGAACAAATTGCCTTGATAATGCAGGATATAATGGTAGCTGTTGAATATTCATCATGAAAATGATGGTGGTCTGCAATCTGCTAGGCAAGCATCATTAGAACGATGGTAGTAAGAAGACTGCTAGGCAAAACATTATTAGAATGATGGTAACCTCATATGGTCTATGGCCTGAGGCAAAAGAGGCTGGACAGTCAAAAAGAATGCTATTTATATCTTTTGTGGCCTAGTGCTTGATTTTCCCATAGGGACACAATTAGATAGTTGTACTTGACCAACCAACTTGCCTAATCACCAGATCACATGTTAGCTGAATGAGGAGGCTTTGTATAATCTAATTGAAGACATTTAATATTAAACAACTAAGGCTTTAACATCGCACACATGCCTCTGGTAACCACTTATGCTACAGAACTCCCCTGCTAGAACATTTGTCACTGGCAAATGGGCAATCACAGAAAAATTCTAGTAGCAGAAGGGTAAAAGAACTAGAAAAAGGAGGTAGCAAAACATATCAAATGAATATGCAAAGAAAATATACAGGAAATAAGCAGTCAAATAATAAACACAAGAATGCTGAAAATACATATATGCATGAGTTCAGGCAATAATAAAATTGTTCAGATGTAAACAGTCTTACATAATTTTTTTGGCCAGTGCACTCTTCTACCACTATGCGTTGTAGTGATGTATTTTGATGCAGGGGTAGGTGGCTGTGTTTTTGGAGGTGGTGGTGAAGGTGCGGTGTTTGCTGTTTGAAAAGGTGTGTAACAAAGGGGAATTTTGGCTCTGGAGTGAGGGCTTCTGAGAAAGCATGCTTCACTCTGTCTATTGACACTGTCTCTTTTTTTGTCCATGATTGTCTATGGTAAAGAGTTTATGAGTCTTTGCAAGGACATGATAGGGTCCTTTATAAGGCTGTGTAAAGGGTCCTCGCACTGAGCCATCTTTGAGAAATACATGTGTCCAAGAAGAAATGTCTGCTGGAACAGCAGTAGGAATAGTCTGATGTTGAGAAGACATTGGTGGAAGATCAGCAAAGTAAGTTTGTAGTCTATGTACATAAGATGCAGGATCTTGAGTCGATAAATCCGCAGGTGCCAACATTTGGCCTGGTAGAGATAGTGGTGAACTGTAGAGAAGTTCAGCAGGAGAATATCCTAGATCTTCTTTAACAGAGGAGTGACAACCCAAAAGGACAACAGAAAGGTACTGACTCCAATGGTGGGGATCTGGGCAGGATCATAATGCAGCTTTAAGTTGATGGTGGAATCTTCCTACCATACCATTAGATGCAGGATGGTAACTGCTTGTACGGATATACTTAATGCCTAAAATTTTCGAAAGTTCTGTAAAAAGCTGCAACTCAAACTGTCTTCCATGATCAGTAGTGATCCTTAAGGGAATACCAAAATACAAAATCAAAGTCAAAACTAGAGCTTGGGCAACCAACTCTGCAGAAATATCACACAATGGAACAGCTTCAGGCCAACATGAAAATCGGTCTACATATGTAAGAATTTAGCTGAAACCATGACTAGCAATCCAAGGACCGATCAGGTCTCTGTGAACATGCTTAAAACGAGTATCTGGATGTTCAAAAGTGCCAAGGAGTGAACAAATATGCTTGTGTATCTTACTTAGAACACTGGTATTGTAAACAGGAGTGAGACCATGCAGTAGTATGCTGATACATATTTGGCCAGAGAAAATGAGCCAAAATAAGCTTTACTGAAGCAGCATTTCCAGGGTGAGATAACAAATTCAAAGCATTGAAAATCAGTCGCCAGTGACACTCTGAAACTAGCGGATGCAGAGAACCAGGTGATGTGCCATACAATATGGTCCAGCCTGCAGTCGATACTGGAAGATATTCAAATTTGCAACTGGTGAATTCTTCAGATGCGGTATCCAAGTTAAAGCAGGCTGGTTAGCAGCCAAAGCAGAAAAATTGATTTCAGAAACAGATGATAAATAGCAAACAGGAAGGTGTGATAAGGCATCTGCAACAACATTGCTAGAACCAGAAATATGCTGAATATCACTAGTGCACTGTGATATATAATCTAATTGTTGGGTTTCTCTAGGTGAATGCTTGTCGGATTTTGATAACAAAGTGAACACGAGAGGTTTGTAATCTGTGAAAATGGTAAATTGTCGGCCTTCTAATAGATTGGAGAAATTCTTCACAGCTAAGAATATAGCTAAAAGGTCTCTGCCAAAAGTGCTGTACCAAGATTCAGTAGGTTTGAGCTGGCGAGAGAAAAGTGCTAAAGGTTGCATTTTATCCTTGTAAGATTGTTGGAGAACAGCACCAACAGCAGTATCAGATCCATCAGCAGAGAGAGAGAGATGAGCACCCTCAGCCGGATAAGTGAGCAAGGACATGTTTCGCAGTTCAACTGTCACTGTTTGAAAAGTTTGTAGTTGCGACAGTGTAATAACCTCGTTTTTTGGTATTGTTTTTTGGTATCATGGCTGTTTTGCTGAGAGGGTGTGAAGATGCATTCCTCCTTGTTCTTTCCCACACCAGGAAGACTAGTTAAGGAAACCCTGATCATGTCAGCAGTCCCCTCTTCTAAGACTCTGAATCATGCATTCTTAGAAGATTTGAATTCTTTGAGTTCTAAAATGGCTTGGAGTGTTGTTGCTTGATTTGAACTGCTGTAAAATCTGTGTTAAAGGAACTAATTTTGCAGTACAATTTGGAATAAATCTGCAGTAAAAATTCACCAATCACCAGGTGCAGGAGTGGCTGTGTGGTAAGTAGCTTGTTTACCAACCACATGGTTCTGGGTTCAGTCCCACTGCGTGG
>NC_068981.1:111055415-111065783 GCF_001194135.2 Octopus bimaculoides
TATATATATATATATATATATATATATGTGTGTGTCTGTGTTTGTCCCTCCATCATCGCTTGACAACCGATGCTGGTGTGTTTATGTCTCTGTAACTTAGTGGTTCGGCAAAAGAGACCGATAGAATAAGTACTAGGCTTACAAAGAATAAGTCTTGGGGTCTATTTGCTTGGCTAAAGGTGGTGCTCCAGCATGGCCACAGTTAAATGACTGAAACAAGTAAAAGAGTAAAAGAGTAATCCCAAAAAGTGGCGAAGCATAGTTGGAGGAGCTAAACTCTGTATAGCTTGGATTTTCTCAGGAAGAGGACAAATGCTGTTGCTGTCTATTAGATGTCCCAAAGATTCCAAAGAGGAGGAGCCAAAAACACACTTGGCAGGATTTATTTTCACTTGGTACGTACTCAAATGCTGGAAAAGTAGTGTTAAGTGCTGGATATGTTCCTCAAGAGTAGAAGTGGTGATTAGCAGATCATCTATATAAGCAAACACAATTTGCAACCTATGAATGACTTCATCCATAAATCTCTGGAATGTGCTAGCTGTGTTTCTGAGTGCAAAATGCATGGAGAAAATTCCAAAGAACCAAATGGAGTGACGATAGCAGTCTTTGGTATATTGTCTGGTTTTACAGGAATCTGATGATAAGCTCTCACTAAGTCTATTTTTGAAAAGTCTGTGCAACCAGGTAACGCAGAAGCAAAATCATGCAGGTGAGATATTAGGTACCTGTCTGGAATGGTAATAGAAAAGGTGTCTAAAATCTCTTACAAGACAAAAATCTGTAGACCTCTGTGGGACGAGGTGGAGGGGCGTATAAGCCCTAGCTGCAACATGTGGTCAAATTCTGCCTTTGCTGCCTTGAGTTTATCCGGCACCAACCAGCAAGGTCGTGAAAACACAGGAAGACCAGTGGTAGTGAGCTAAAACTTGGAGTAGCTGAACTGATACAGCTGTAGAGCTATCCAACAAAGATTGCTTGCGACCATCAACTAGCAAAATTGGGTATGATAGGTCAGCAATGATAAAAATCCACTTAAAATCTCTGTGAAGTGCTAAATCTAAAGAAAGGGATATCTGGCCAGACATCTGAATGGGTGAATGATTCATCATTTGTAGCAAAATGTCTGTAGGAAGTGACTGCGCCATAAGGAATTTTACTGGCCAGATACTGCAGGCTGCGCCAGTGTCTACCATAAGTAGCTTGCGGGAATTCAAATCTTCTAAGAATGCATGATTCAGAGTCTTAGAAGAGGGGACTGCTGACATGGTCAGGGTTTCCTTAACTAGTCTTCCTGGTGTGGGAAAGAACAAGGAGGAATGCATTTTCACACCCTCTCAGCAAAACAGCCATGATACCAAAAATATGGCAAGGTAGCAGGAGAAAATGAACAGTGTCTTGGTGAAGACGAACAGCTAGAGGGCCAGTGGTGAAAAGAATTCTGCACAGAACACAACTTTCTGACTTCTTTGAGTTCTAAAGTGGCTTGGAGTGTTGTTGCTTGATTTGAACTGCTGTCATCTGAAGAAGGCAAAGGCATGATAACTACTTTATTATCAACATGGACGTTGTTGGAATACTCCATTATTTTACCAGCAGATGGTGCTAGTTGGTCTACAGAACTGAACTCTAACATGGGCAGCAATATGGACTGAACATATGGGGTAACCCCGAGAAGAAGAGTTGTTTGATAAGAGAGCTGTCCTCAGTTGAGGCATCGGTTAATTCCCATATTCTTTGCAAAAATTTGGTGGGCTTTCTATCACCCAAATTTCGGTCATTTAAACATGTCTTAAAATGGCATTCAGCAGATATGGTGGTCCTACAAATAATCTCCTGCTTAATGGAGGTATACATGGCATCAGGCAGGGTGTCAGTGATTAAATGTTTGAGGTGAACCACAAGAGCAGAAGGAATGGCACTAACCAAAATATGAAGTTGCAGTTGGACTGATTGAATGTTGGCAGCGAGAAAATGGGATTTGACTTGAGTGTATCATACTTTCACATCTCCATTGAACACTGGTAATATAGAAGGGTTTATGATGCTGAAAAACTTTATGAAAGTCTGTCACTGTGAGCAAGAAGCAAGACAAATTTCTGGTGCTAAAATAGGGTTATCCAGAGGCATGAAATCTGCAATGCAAGCTCAACACAAACTTAAGTACACCACACATGTGAGTTAAGTGCCTTATTTCCTCTTTTAAGACATAAATACTGGTTGAAAAAGAATGTTTGGCACAGGGTTGCCAGTTTTAGCGGGATACTAGACATTACACCAAACTCAGTGGTGTGGTGATGGCCATGTAGTATTCCACTAAATTTAAGTTGTATAACAGTATTCTGTCATAAAAGGAAGATCAGACTCCATACACTATTAAGTAGAATTTATTTGGGATAGATGATACAAACACAGCTTTTCATACAATGTAAGATATCAAATGTTAACATGTTGTGGATCCTTTTTGAATAACAAGTAAACTAGTCATGAGACAAAATTGCAAGGGTATCAGAAATGTGTGTGTGGTGTCATGTGTGAGGCTTAGATGGAAAACATATTCAGTTCATAGCTTGGATTTACTGTTACAAGTTTATAGCAGGTGTCAACGAAATTGGTAACATGACAGGCCAATGATGAGTAAGCTGTGGCAGTAGAGTTAGCTGCTGAACAAATTGCCATGATAATGCAGGATATAATGGTAGCTGTTGAATATTTGTTGTGAAAACGATGGTGGTCAGCAATCTGCTAGGCAAGCATCATTAGAACGATGGTAGTAAGAAGACTGCTAGGCAAACATCATTAGAACAATGCTAGCCACATATGGTCTATGGCCTGAGGTAAAAGAGTCCAGACAGCCGAAAACACTGCTATTTATATCTTTTGTGGCTTAGTGCTTGATTTTCCCACCAGGGGGTGGGGAAATGACTTGTTGTAGGGACATGACTGGATAGTTGTACTTGACCAACCAACTCGCCAATCACCAGATCATGTGATAGCTGAATGAGGAGGCTTTGTATAATCTAATTGAAGACATTTAATATTAAACAACTGAGGCTTTGGTAACCACTTCTGGTAATGCCTCTGGTAACTCTTCTGCTCTTAAACATTTTCAAATTTCACTCACAGCAAAAAGTAAATCGGCTAGGTCTTCATCTCCACATACTGAATAAATGTTGAAAAGATGCATTTAAGAAATATTACGATTAGTTATTTAAAAATATACAAATATAAATCACTGAAGCTGATTTTTTCTTATTAAAATGGAACATTTCTTGACAGTTATTTCTAAAAGAAATTTTTAATCTCTGAAATCAAAAGACATTTTGAAATTTTCAATGTGTATATATAAAAAAGATAATAAAAGCCACTTAAAATTGTAAAGCTAAAATAAAATGTACTTAGTTGACAAACTGGCTTTAGAAAACTATTACGATAACAATTTTGAAATCAGAAGTAAACAGTATACATAAATATGTGTTGAAACATTAAATTAACAATAAATAATAGCACAACTTTAGAAGTTTATCTACATGTCATTCTTTCACATTTCCACTAACTTTTACTTCAAAATTTGTAACCTTGAGCTTTCATCAAGCGTTCATTAGCTTCAAAATTCTCCATAAGAAGATCTTTCATTTTAAATTCATATGGATGATGTAATATGTTTGTTCTTTGTTTCATATATTAAACCTTTTTGAATTTGATGTGTATCTTGTTTCAGTAGGTAAATTCTGTTTGCATATATAACCTCATTCAATCAGGTTCCATTGCTTCAGTTATTGCATCCACAGCTTGATTTCCAATTCTTATGTGTCTTTTGTTCTGGTCATTATTTGTCAATTTTTGTAATGACTCTCTTTCAGTCATACTAAGGATTTTTACTTTTCCAAGTTCATTGAGAATTTCTTGCTTTGTTTGTTCTATCTGATCATTATGCATATGAGTAAAAGTATTCTCATCCATATTGTTAATTTTGTCTTTCAGCTTGAACCTGCTCTCTTGTATTTCTGATACTTACAATATTTTTGTGAAATTTCTTCCAATGACAGTTTAGATACTAAGATTTGTGATTTCTCTGTTGTCACATATTCATTTTCATCCCTATTTGATACTGATAATCACAAACCTTTTTCTATTTTCTTCATCATTTAATTTAACTCTGCATTTGTTTGTTACTTGTTTCTGAGAATCTCTCTTCTTACATTTGCAAGTTTGTTTTCATCCATGTTTGGTCTCATTTCTGGATTTCTTTCCATCCATGCCCTAACAGAATTTACTGTGTGCTTTGGTTCTGGTTTGCCCAATGAGTGTTAAAATGTGTATATCACTTGTTTATACTCTGATCCATTTGTTATATTTAGATTTTTGTCTTCCTTGTTCTGCTATACTTGAGGACTTGGGTTGAGATTAATCTTGTTTAAGTCTGTATTCAAGTTTGTATTTGGAGAAGAGCTTGTTTTAGTAGCTGACTTTTCACTCTTAGGCTGATTCCTCCCTGAGGGATTGGCTCTTGTTGAACTGGGTGACAACCAATCCAGTACACGTTTTTCTCTGTAGATATTGCATTTTTTTTTGTTATGTATTTATTTAAATCCTTTACTGTCAAAGGGTAATTTTGTCCAAGATACTGTAGCAAAAGCTTGATAACTCTTGACCTTTAGCTACCCACATTGTGGCGTTTTACTTTTAGCTACGTATTTTTAGTTCATCATGTGATGGTCCAGTCCATTTAGCTTTATTTGAACTGTTCACCCTTTAACGTGATGGACTAGCCTAGTGTCCCTATGTCAGTTTTTTAACGGATGAATTTTCAAGCTAATTCCTTATGGAGATGAGTTTGCTATGAGTGAGTTTTGGATCTTCGACAGTGAGAGCAGTGTATTCACTTTGCAGTTTTAGCAATAACAGAATTAAAACTAGAATCCTTGATGCTATGCTTCACGTCTTTTCAATATTTTGAACAGAATTGTAACCAGAATCCTTGATGCTATTCATCATGTTTTTCTAACCTTTCATCTTCAACTTCTATAGATATTTGAATCTATGTAATGTATTGACAATTATTAATGTCCTACTAGTTTGTTGTATTTCACTTTAGTGATGGTAATAAATGTTTCAGTGTGGTCAACTTCACCGTTGCATTTTCTTATTAATATCCATCCTAGCTTATTTTAATCAAAAGGCATTATATTATCAGGCCTTAAGCCACATTTCATACAACAACACTCATTGCTAAAATACCAACTCTACGGCAAGATTAGTGAGCTCATCCTGGCCATGAAATATGGTTGCTTTCCATATTATTATTTTATTGTCTTTGCACAGCTTCTAATGCTGGAGATATACTACGGTGTTAGCTATTCACTACCAGTGAACTAAGATAACACTCCTTATGTTTTGAGCACCATCCACAGTATTTGAGCATTTCCAAGCAGTGCTGTTTTCTGCAAGTGCTTCACCCTTATTGTAGCCCCTATTTGTTCCATATACTTCTTAAGATTTTTACTCACTGTTCCCAGGGCTCTGGCAATTATTGGTACTACTACCACCTTTTTCAGTGACCACAACTGCTTTATTATTATTATTATTATTGGTTTCTCCTTTACAGGTGCCAGTGCCATGAAAATGCACTTGTATTGGTGATATGTAAATGCACTTGTGCCAGTGGCACATAAAAAAGACCCAGCACACTCTGTAAAGTGGTTGGCATTAGGAAGGGCATCCAACTGTAGAAACCATGCCACAACAGACAACTGGAATCTGAACAGCTCTTTTCAAACAGTCTAACCCATACCAGCATGGAAAACAGTGATGATAATGACAACAACGACTATTATTATTATTATTATTATTATTATTATTATTATTATTAAGGCAGTGAACTGGCAGAACCATTAGCACACCGGGCAAAATGCTTAGCTGCATTTTGTCCATCTTTAAACTCTGAGTTCAAGTTCTTCTGAGGTCGACTTTGCCTTTTATCCTTTCAGGGTTGATAAATTAAGTACCAGTAAAACACTGAGGTTGATAAAATCAACTAGTCCCTTGCCCTTAAATTTCAGGCCTTGTGCCTTTAGTAGAAAGGATTATTATTATTATTATTATTATTATTATTATTATTATTATTATTATTGTTATTATTATTATTATTCAATAGTCTTATTTTTATCACAAGCTTTCACTGCACTAGCAGGCACAGCTCCATGTGTCTTGTATATGTTTTGGTGTTGCTATTTTCACTGTATTCGAAGTGTTTTACATAAGATGCATGTGGTGCTTAGCATTGCTATTCTCTGTATATTATATATATTCATAAGTCCTGTTGTTTTGGTTACTCTTATACTCTTTTACATGTTGCAGTCATTTGACTGTGGCCATGCTGGAGCACCACCTTTAGTCGAGCAAATCAACCCCAAGACTTATTCTTTGGAAGCCTAGTACTTATTCTATCGGTCTCTTTTGTCAAACTGCTAAGTTATGGAGACGTAAACACACCAGCATCGGTTGTCAAGCGATGTTGGGGGGACAAACACACACACACACACACATATATATATACATATACATATATACAATGGCCTTCTTTCAGTTTCTGTCTACCAAGTCCACTCACAAGGCTTTGGTCGGCCCGAGGCTATAGTAGGAGACACTTGCCCAAGGTGCCACACCGTGGGACTGAACCCGGAACCATGTGCTTGGTAATCAAGCTACTTACCACACTGCCACTCCTGGTTATGTATGTTTTTTAAAGATACCTAATGTATTTATTATTATAGAGGTTGTTTTTGTTTTTATGAGTTAGGTTATCTCTGTTTCCAGATCTTTGTATTTCAAGAATTTCTCCATTTCTTTTAGAGATACATTGTCATCTGTTGGGATTGATAAATCAATTAGAAGGCATGTTTTCCTTGGTGGTCTCTGACAACCTTGGCATATCTCAGTGTATGGTTGCTTTGTCATCTTCTGAGATCTTTTCTGGGATATGCCTGAACCATCTTTTTTCTGTTGTCATTGTATATAGGTCCCAACTCTGTCATTGATATATTCCTTTTTAGTCAGAAATGGGCAATCAGAGACAATATCATTTAGTGTTTCTTCCCCATCACCACTTATTCTGCAGTTTCTTATTGTATTTTTCTTCATTATGTGTTTCTGATGGTTTCTGGTGGGGAGGCTTTGATCTTGTGCCACAATTAAAAATTCTTCAGTGTCTGCTTTGAGTCCTGAGCTTCTCAACCATTGTTGGTATTTTACTTTGTCTATTTCTTTTCTGCTTAGCTTATCACAGTATTTGCCATCTGAGGGCTTTTCTTGCCATTGTTTTGTTATGGTATTTTGTAGTTCCAGTTTAGCATAGAGTTCAGTTGCTTTACAGCTTTTGTCTTTTGTTCTTTTTCTTCAAAGCTGTCCAGTATTATGAGTTTTTCTTGTATTTTTTTGGCTTCCTTGAATACAGAAAACTGTTTTATGTTTTGCTCATGCTTTGTGGCTATTTGTACCAGTTTTCCTTGGTTCTGTGTCCGATATTCCATTATTCCTATGGTTGATATTTTATAGTAGTTTTCTTGTTGTATAAAGCCTCTACCACCTTGAATTTCTTGTATATATAACCTTTTTATATCAGATTTGAGGTGGTGTATTCTAAATTCCATCATTATTTTTCTAGTTTGGTTAGTTCATTTAGTGTCCAATTAAGAATATTGTAATTGTAACTTATAACTGGGACAGCTAAAGTATCGATACCTACTATCTTGTTTTTCACATTGAGCCCTATTTTAAGTATTAATCTGCAGTATTCCTTCCTTATTTTGTCTTTCATTTGTGTTTGGTGTAATTCTCTTATTTCACTTTCTTTATCTAGTGTGATATTCATCTTCATCATCATTTAATATTTGTTGTTGGTGCTGGCATGGGTTGAATGGTGACCAGAGCTGGCAAATTAGGGTGCTGCACCAGGCTCCAGTCTAATTTGGCATGGCTTCTACAGCTGGATGCCCTTCCTAGTGCCACCCTCTTTACAGAATGTGCTGGTGCTTTTATGTGGCATGGGATGAGTGCTTTTTTTTTTGTGGCACTGGCACAGGGCTCTAGTAGGCCAATTCTCTTCATCAGGGGTGACCGGATTTAACACTTCTGCTGTGGAACCTAAGTCTTCTTGAGTACAGCAAGGTGCCAGGCATCTTGATCCTTTGTCATCTCACCCGAAAGGTTCAGCATCCTGAGGTTGTCCTTCAGTACTTCGTCCCATATCTTCTTGGGTCTCCCACTTCTATGTGAACCATCTATTTTGAGAGATTGGCACATATTTATGGAGCTGTCAGCATCCATCTGCATCACATGACCAAATCAGCGCAGTCTTCACACCTCTGTTGCAGAGTACGGCTCTTCTTGAGTACAGCAAGGCACCAGATATCTTAGTCCTTTGTCATCTTACCTGAAAGGTTCAGCATCTTGAAATCTTTCTTCAGTATTTCGCCTAATGACTTCCTGGGTCTTCCACTTCCACATGTTCCATCTACTGTGAGAGATCAGCACTTATTTATGAAACAGTTGGCATCCATCTGCATCACATCATACCACATCCATCTGCATCACATGACAAAACCAGTACAGTTTTCACTCTTACACACCGCATTTGATTCTTCTTATGCCAAACTTCTGTCTCAATACACCAATACCCTGTTGAACAGGTATGCATACATAACACATCCAACAGAGCATACTAGCCTCATTCCTCACTAACCTTTGCATGTGTTCTGCATTCAGGGCCCATGTCTCACTACCATGTAGAATTGCTGTCCATATACATGCATCATACAATCTTTCTTTCACTCAGAGAGAAAGACCTTTTGTAGCCAACAGAGGTAACAGCTCTCTGAGTTTCCTCCATTCTATTCTTATTGTAACTATCACACTCTTGATGCATTGTCTCTGAAGTTTTTATGGATCCTGTTCATCTTCCACATACCTTCTCTGATAACCTTCCTATTAATCCACTGCACCTCTTATGTGTCCATTGCTTGCACTGGGTACACCACATGGAGTTCCTACCTACACCTTTCTTACAGATCAAACAGAGCCACCTATCTGAAGTGGGTAGTGTCCTGTCTGTTTTCTTGCTTACTAAGACCTTAGTCTTTGCTAAGTTAACCTTAAGGCCCTTAGATTCTAGGTTTTGCTTCCACACCTGTAATTTCTCTTTTAGCTCTGATATGAGGGCAAGATCATCAGTATTTAGTAGTTCCCAGGGGCTGCTAGTCTTGAATTCATCTAGAAGACAGTGATGAAAAGGAGGGGACTGAGGACTAAGCCTTGATGAACCCTTACCTGTACACCAAATTCTTTGCTGTACTTGTGATTAATTCTCACCTTATTGACAGAATCTCTGTACATGGGCTGTACAGCTTTCATCAGCCACTTGTCTATCCTTAGCCTCCTCAAAGCCCACCATATCACACAGCAAGGTGCTCTATCAAAAGCTTTCTCTAGATCAATGAATGCCAAGTATAATGGTTTATTTTTAGGTAAATATTTCTCTTACAGTTGCCTGACTATGAAAATAGCATCAGTAGTGCTTCTTCCCCCAGACAAAGCCGATCTGCATTTCATCTAGCCTAATTCAACTCCTAATTAATTGGACTATCTCTCTCTCTCCATAATTTTCATCACTTGGTCCAGGAGCTTGATTCCTCTATAATTACTT
Source organism: Octopus bimaculoides (assembly GCF_001194135.2). Lineage (NCBI taxonomy): Eukaryota > Metazoa > Mollusca > Cephalopoda > Octopoda > Octopodidae > Octopus > Octopus bimaculoides. The sequence goes on from NC_068981.1 coordinate 111,065,119, forward strand.
CTATCGAAAGCTTCACCCTTACCTTTGTAGAAGCTAACAATAATGCTGCTGTGCCACAGTCTTTGGGTATTACATCTTCCTGAATGACCTGATTAACTAATTGCATGACTAGCCTGTATCCTATCTTACCAGATATTTTGAGCATCTCAGCTGTGATTCTAGATTCTGTGACTCCAGTTTTCATGTCTTTAATTGCCTTATCTACCATATTGCTCTTCACTAGGATAGCTGGTCCCTCTGTTGGGTTCACACGAGGGAGATTCCCCTTATCCCATTCATTCTCTACAGTCACCTCATAACTTTTTCCTCTTTCATCATGCCTCTTTCTTGTCCACATCACTAAGTGCAAGCGTCTATCTTTCTGTCAGTTTGAATGGTGAAGTTCCAGAGGAGTGCAATGTGATCATTTTCAAGTACTGGGAGTGGTTTGTGTTCCCACCAGTTTTTATCATGGGGCAAGTCCAGGTTTTTGCATATTACCCAGTGAATATATTGTGCAGCTCTATCATGCCTGTTGAGATACTCTGTAGGTGCAAGCAGACTGCACATGGAGACAACATGATCGATGGTCTCATTTTGTTGTTGGCATATACGACATAATGGGGAGCTGCCGTTCTTTAATATGTTGGCCTGGTAGTTCTTTGTAGGTAGGCATTGATCTTGGG
>NC_068981.1:111065905-111078169 GCF_001194135.2 Octopus bimaculoides
TTCTGCAGGTGTTCCTAGTTCGTCTAATTCTTGAATTTGTTGCAATTGGAATTCACTTAGATAGTCCTTTGCCTGTTTTGTTACTGAGTAAGATGCTTTCTTGCTTTCATGTTTTAAGACAAGTTTTAGCATCCAGTCCTCAGAGTTTTTCAGATAGGTGTCTAGGCCAATTGTGGCTACCTTCATTGATAATGCCAGCTGTAGAAGTCCTCGGCCTCCCTCTTTTCTTGGCAGATAAAGACGTTCTATATCTGCCTTAGGGTGGTGCATTCTATGCATTGTCAACAGTTTTCGTATTTTTCTGTCAACATAGAAAGGATTGAGGTAACTCCTCCTGAAGATATAGAGTCAAAATTAAAAGAAGTATTATTATGCTTATCATTATTATTGTTAATATTTTCTCTTTATCATAGGTTTTCTTGGAACTCCTGGAGTCTTACATGCATAGCAGTTTTACTACCTGCAGCCTACAGTACCATGCTATCAGTTCTTTTCAGCTATCTAATACTTTCCTGATTGTTCTGGCCATGCCAAGGAGGCAAACCTTTTGTAACAGTTCTACTGAGCACTCTGTTCCCATTTTCTTTATATTTCTCTTGATGCCTTCTGATACTGTTTCCAAGGAACCAATAATAATTGGCACTATCTTCACCTTCTTAATTTTCCATAGCCAGGCTATTTTTTACTTAAGAGGGTTGTATCTATCTGTCTTTTTACCTTCCTTCTTGACTATTCATGGGTCAAATGGGCATCCAACATCAACTATATAGCATATGTGGTGCACCTTGTCCACCACCACTAGGTCCAGTTGGTTAAGCTCTAGCACCTTATCTGCTTGGATTGGAAAATCCCAGAGGATTTTGCTAGTCTCTGACTCCACCATTCTTTGCGGTTTGTACTCATACCACATTTTGCCTCTCTCTCTAACCCCCACTTTTCGCACAGTTTCCAATGTAGCACTTTCACTACCTGGTTGTGATGCCACAACTTGTAGTGGTTTTAGGCAAGTGTAGGGCATTTGTTTGTGATATGGGCAATAGTTTCATCCACTCTATTGCAAATGTGACACAGCGGAGACACTTGCTCATTCCTAAGGTTGACCCTCCAGTTCATGGCCAAAGCTTGGTCTTTTGCTGCCAGTATAGTGCTCTTGGTCTCTTTTTTTAGGGTTTCTTTCATCAACCATTCCCATCTATTTTTCTAGCAACTTCTGTTGTGGCTACATGGAATTGATTGTGTAGTCCCTTGTTGCATAATTCTTTTTCATGTCCTTTGTATACTTCTACCTTTGTTTTCTCTTTTTCCTCTGCTCTCAGTACTCACTCATTCCTGTCACTAGCAAGGTTTCCTTACTTTGGGTTAGGTATCTCATTAAGCTCTCAAGTTCGATACACACACAGTCTTCTACACTTATCAGTCCCCTTCCTCCATTTGCTTTCTTCAGTCAGTGTCTGCTTGTGGATGATGGGCTTCATGCATCGTTAGGAACTTTCTTGACTTCCTGTCTATCTCCTTTAGCTCCTCCTCTGTCCACTTCAAGATTCCAATGCCATACTGAACTACTGTGACTGTGTGCAAGTTTATTGCTTTGAAGCCAATATTTTTCTCACTTGCCACAAGTACTCTCTTTTTGTGTTTTCCTTCGTGTTGTGATGTTTGATTCCATCTGCCTCAAGTATTCTCAGGTATTTATAGCTGGATTGAGGTTGAATTGCCTCCATCATTTCACCACTTGGCAACCATATGGCTTCTGTCCTGGCAAACTTTCCTCATCTCATCATCATCGTTGCACATTTTGAGAGTCCAAACTCCATCTTAATATCATTGGAGAAAATCTGCACAGACTGAACTAGGCTGTCCAGCTCTGCCTCAGTTTTCATAAATAGCTTCAGGTCGTCCATGAATAGCATGTGGTTCAGTTTTCCCTTACCTCTTCCCAGATCATACCCCAACTTTGATACTCCAGTATCCCTAGTACTTTTCTTTTATTTCTTAAGAGTGTCTGGGAAATGATCCAAGTGACTGTGGAGGTAATACACTTTGATACTGATCTTACAGCCAAGTTTATGGAAAGAAGAATGCTTGTTCTCCACTAATTCCAATTATTTATGTGCTTTATGGCTCTCAAGGAAATTTCTTACAATCAGAGTGAACAAAGACCATGCATGTAACTCAGCATTGTTCATTGAATCTTGGAAATGCGAGTCTTTCATGAGATCCTTGATTTATGGCCTGTTGAAAATACCTGCATTCAGTTTCTCCATGCCCAATGTTGGAAGTTTCCTGCATATGTTGTCAAAGTTGTCCCGTCTTTGTTTGAAGCCTTCACAAACTATTTCATTAAATCTAATTTGAAGTACAGTGGTGATAAAGTGATCTTGTCTCTGACAACCAAGGTTTCTGAAATCTCATTCTTTTCTCTAACGGCCAGGTTTTCTCTCAGAGGCCATTGTTATCTTACGCAATGCTTATCCTTAGATCCAGAGACAGAGAAAACAAGAGTACTTAGTGTATACACTCTGCTGATCCAGGAGAAAATTCACCTGCTTAAGATCCACACAAGATTAGCCATTGGTGATCATGATATGATATCTTCTTTAAGACCAGGGCAATTGCTTCCTGCTACTTTGTCATTTTAGTTGAGTGACTAATTGGGATTGATCTATATTTGTTGCTATTATTGCACATATTTCAAGCTTTGTTTAAAACTATTTATAAATAAGTACCATTCACTTGGTACTTATTTTTATATACTCACTTCCATCAGCAACCTTTGAACATCATTGCAAAGATGAAATCGTTTTCTTCCAGTCTAATTTCTCTATTGTGATAGTATGCAATTTGGGTTCCCAATCTTTTCTGCTAGCCTGGATTCCAACAATTTTGTTGATTTCATCAAGATATTTAGCTCCCTAATGAGGTCATTGAGTTTTGGCTGACTGAAAACTTCTGCTGTTGATGAGGTTCCTTCAAAATCAGTCACACTGCTCATTAGTACTGTCTACAGCATAAATAGAAAATTTCTCTTATTTAGAGAACTTTTTCAGATGAGTGAATAATGAGACAGGTATTTCATCTGAATGTGCAACAGGGCATTCTGTCAAGTCTAGGTCAGGATTTGTCCATTAACTCCAGTTATATCATTTAATACTCTTTATGTTAACTAGACAGAAGTAGCAGTTATCATTTGATTTCTTTGTTCTCTCCAGACCATTGATATGCAAAACTTCAGGCATTTCCTCTTGTCATTAATCCACTGCTGCAGGTGCTCAACATAAGTTTTAGGAACAGTGTGTGGAGCCCATGTCTTATCTTGTTTCCCCAGTTGTAATTTGAAATAGCTTAAGTATGCCTTTTTCACAAAATCAGAAATGGATTTTCTACTGCCCACTGCTTTCATACTAAACATTAAGCCATGTCAGCTGTTATATTTTGGAGATTTTTGTATCCTAATAGAGGATGAAGGCCACATTTATTTTTTTGACAGACATACATCAACCTGAATTTGAAGATCTACTAAAACTAATGGGAGACAGATTTGAAACTTACTTCTTTAATGATGTTAATATTCATTGTCCATTTCACTGCCCTACAGAATTATTGCATGCATAATGCAGAGCCTGTGTTTTATAACAATAATCAACAACAGGTCTCTTAACTTCTCTAACCTTGTTCTTATCCATGTTGTTTTGGGACCTGCACCATGTGCTAATTTTGTATATTAACCAAAGTATATCCATGATTAAGTTGATCAATCCATGATCATCATTCCAAGAATGCTGGTGCTATGGATTCTCTATGAAAATGAAATAAGCCCAGAGTTTGATCTCAGTATATATAGAAATACCCAGGATTGTAGGTTATCTTATTGTTTTTGTTTGCAATCTCACCGCCATTTACAATGGTTTTTAACATGTTGCAGAAAAAACTTATTAATTACATTGTTGGCATAAAATAATGAAGCACAGTTTACTGGAGAGAAGATATTTTCTTAATGCTGCATATTTTCTAGAAATTAAAGATTAAAACATTACTAATAGTATCTTTTTATTTTCATTGATACTTACTGAAAGTATGGAGCTGTATATTTTCTGTGAAGAAATAGTTTAAAGGATTTTGAAGAAACTGAAATTGTACATAGATCAAAGTCATGTTTTGGAAAGTAATCAGAAGTTTCAAGCAGATTTAATATTTGTGAGATTAAGATATCTGTGATTACATTCTCTGAACTATTATTTTCATGACTTTCACTATAATTTTCATTCATATAATATTAACATAACAGTTAACAAGAAAAGCATTACTAAGACTTGACCATATTCTATTTAGTTTAAAGTTAAAATGTTTTATTAAATTGTTTCTTTTTCATGTGTGTGTTATAGATGTTTTGGTGGAAATGTAAGTGAAGGAAAAATGTGTGATCACAAGTGGTTTGAGGCAAGAAACTGTAACAAATACAAAACATGTGATCAATGCCTGGCTATTTATCCAGAATTCAAGAAAATATCTCAGGTTAGTGTGACAGTTCTTACATTTATTTTTGTTTGTTTGAAAGTAAATAATGACTTTAATTTTGTTCTATTGCTAATTTTCCATTTTGTTTATCTGCCACTCAAACTCCATCCCCTTCATACCACTTCTTCATTCAGCTCAAAATAATGACCTTCATTAAGTACATAAGTACGTAGTTTAGTAGTAAGTTCATCTGTTCTGTATAAATAATTAGTTCACTTTCAGCATATAATGAGAATGTTATTTTTATTAACTTACTGAGTGGTGAATTTAAAGTTCTGGAAGAATGCATGTAGGATTTACTGGAGAAGGTGTGAATTAAGGCTCATACAGTACAAAAAGGCTGAAATTTATTATGTGAAAATTTAATATAGCAAAAAGTCAGTCTTTTCTACCTTTTAATGTATATATTTAAAGACGTATGAATTAAATGTTTACCCCTTATATGTTAATTACATTTAAGTTTTTAGTTGAATTTATTCTTTAAAGTATATATGTGTGTATTTGTGAGTAATGAATTTTTTGTTGTCTTATTGGAGAATTAATTATTTGGAATTTTTTCTTCAGGTTTGCAAATGGTGCAAGCATTGTAAAGTTGGTAAATGTATTCACCAAAAACAGGAATGTGGTGCCCAAAATCCCTGTAATCGATCACAGGCTGAATTTCTTGATATGTCTGACTGTGATGGTATTGTGTGCAAAGCTGTAAATTGTCATTCATGCCACAGCTCAAAGAATTGCATGTGGACAAGACAAGTGACACGCACTGGTAAGTTGAATTTCTGAACAAGTATAGGAAGGATTAATTGAATACATAATGTATAAAAAAAAAGATGAAAGATTAATTCAATACAAAATGCACAAAACCACTTAAGCACACAGGTTTATCAATTCTTTGGTTAAGAGAGGGAGAATCAGGGTTGTTATGCTCAAAACTTTACATACATGAAAATGCAAGTACCAATTTCTGAAAAAAAAAAGTCTTTTTATCAATTAACAATATACAATAAGCACAAATCAAACAGTATGCATCATGAAAGAAATATTGTTTGCTTCCATTCAGCTATTTTGTTTATATCTTTGCCAGCAAGATGTTAGCTTAGGAAGGACTGTCCTGAGAGTAAAGATGTGTAAGTTCTAAAAAGTTACTATGGTTAATATTTGAAATTTCTCAGTTGCTCTGCATGAATATTTGGCAGAGGTAACAATGAAGTTTGATACTTGATAATGTTGTAGCTAAGTCAAGGATAAAATTAATACCATTTACTTTTGAAATTTCTAAAATTCAACTTATTAACATCCAATTTCAGTGATGTTGTCCTTCAGAGGCTGTATAGATTCCTGGGTTACATTCACTTCTTTGTCGTTTTTATCAGTTTTTATCAATTGTCATTTTCATCACATATTTCCAGATCCAGAGGAGCCAGGTTATGTATAGATTTAATTTTAAAAAAATTTTATTATGAACATAACAGTTCTTGGCAATAGTTTGGAAAATCCTGCTGCTATCATTATTATTCTTTTTTTTTTATCTTAAGATAAAAGCTATGGATGACCTGATAGCTGCAGAAGACACTTGTCTAAGGTGTCATGCAGTGGTACCAAACTGAAGACCACTTGGTTGGGAAGCAAGTTTCTTAACTACACAGCCATGTTTACATCCATGTTTATATATATCATCATCATCATCATCATCATCATCATCATCATCATCATCATCATCATCATTTAACATTCATTTTCCATGCTGGCATGAGTTTGATGGTTTGACAGGAGCTGGCAAGCCAGAGAACTGTGTCAGGCTCTACTGTCAAGATTTCTGTGATTGGATGTCCTTCCTAATGCCAACCACTTTACAGATTGTACTAATTGCTTTTTATGTGGGACCAGCACCATCAAGTTCACCAAGTAACTTGCAAAAACCTCTATCAACTGAGAGGGTAAGTGATATTGAGGGAGGTGGCTTTGTGCCAGATGATGTGAAGTTAAACTATGATAGAGGAGATACATAGCTACTCCTCTTGGAAAGAGAGGTGGTGGTGATGGTGATATACCAGGGCATACCCTTGAGGTACAAAGAAGTGAATGTAAGTGAAGTGGTACTGAGGATTGGACAGGGTGAGTGAACAGGGAGTTCAGAAGAGTGCAAAAAGAGAGTTGGGGAGAGGAGAGGAGAAAGGGAATATTGTGAGTGGTGAAAGCAGATATATAGGAGGCCAGCAAATCAAAAATGATAGAGTTGCCAAAAACAGGACAGGAGAGATAGATAACAAAGTGATATTGGGCTGCAGAAGCAGTGGGTCTAGAGACAAGCATAGTGCATAAAGAAATGTAGTTTGGGTAGGAGTATGAATTAATATTACATGTAGGTGGAGAGCACATAATACTCAATGCTTCCAGAATTCAGTTTCACTGAGGTGGGCAAATTTTCTCAAGAATCTCACATTGCCAGACATCTTGGTCCATTGTCATCTTCTTTGTGAGACTCGTCATGCCGAGTTAGCCCTCACTACTTCATCACATGTCTTCTGCAGGTTCCATCCACTGTGAGTGATTGGCATTTCTTTATGAAGCTGACCTTCATTCATATGCATAACATACCCAAACCATTGTAGTCTTAGCTCTTGCATGCATCACTTGACTTCTCTTATGCCTAACTTTTCTTACAACATATTTGCACTTTGTTATACATGCACTCTGATGTTGCACATCCATCAGAGCATACGAATTTCATTCTTCTCCAGTCTTCAGAAATGCTCTGTATTCAAAGCCGACATCTCATTACCATGGAGCAGAACTATGTAACAAAAACTCTGTACTACATCTAGGAAGCTTCCTGAGTATTTGAGAAAATCTGATTCCTGTGTGATCTTAGTGTTTATTGCTCCTGCACATCTGCCACATACAAAGACACCCTTTGTTACCCTACCTGTGATTCAACTGTATCTCTTATGTGTCCATAGCATTTACTGGGTGCATGAAATTCCATTCAAATTCCAACAATATATAATACACTACACGTCTTTGTATATATGAGGGGTTGCTGCAAAGTTTCTGGCTTTAAAAGTATCACGAAAGGCCTGACTGGAGGTCCAACCTTTCGAGTTCTCTTACAGGGCTTGGAAAAATTGAAGGACCACTGCAATAAGTGTGTGAATCTGAGAGGGGAATATGTTGAATAAAATCATAATTAACTGATCCTCCTGTATTTTCTGTTACCCAAATCCAGGTATTTTTCAGCACCCCACAAGAATAGGCCCCAACTATGCGAACCTGTTTGTTGGCTATGTTGAGGCCCAAATATTCTCAAGTTTCACTGGTCCCACTCCTGAACTATATGGTCGTTATATTGATGACTGTAACGGTGCAACCTCACTCCCCCACGAACAGCTAGACTCCTTCCTCTCTTTTGTCAAATCTTTCCATCCTGCCCTCCACTTCTCCTGCAGTATTTCCAGCACCTCAGTCGCCTTACTCGACACTCCACTCTCACCACCTCCATCCACTACAAGCACACAAACTCACACTCATACCTCAACTTCTCCTCCTCCCACCCTAAACACACCAAGCTCTCCATCTCCTATTCCTAATTCCTCTGTCTACGCAAGCTCTGCAGTGACAACCATGACTTCGAGACTCAGTTTCAACTTATGGCTCACCACTTCATGCTATGTGGATATCCCCTCACCATTATCCACACTGCCCTTGCCAGAACATGTTCTGTGGACTGTGCATCTGCTCTCTCCCCCGCACCTACCTCGCTGTCACCCGTCTCCCCTCACCTACCACCCCACCACCCTACCTCTCCAACGCACCATTCTCCGAGCCTTCTGGTGACTCCAGTCCAACCCCTCCACTTCGCACGTCTTCCCTAACCAACCCCTCCCCTCCTTCAAATGAGCCCACAACCTACGAGACCTCTTGGTCCACAGCTTCTTCCCTCACCCAACCTCCCAACCCGGCTCATTCCCCTGCTCCTGCCTATGCTGCTGCACTTGCCCTTACCTCCAACACCACCCTCCTCACAGGTACCCATCATTGACACTATCATATCACTGACCCCTTCACCTGCACTTCTAGCAACATCATTTACCACACCTCCTGCTCTCTCTGTCTTTCTCTATACATCAGTCAAACGGGATGCTGCTTGGCTGACCGGTTCGTGGAAGACCTCTGAGACATTCGACTTGGCAACGACACCTTGGTCTTGCACCATTTCTGCTCTACCAATCACTCTGTAAAACACCTGTCTGTGTTCAGATTGTCCTTTCACAAGGGCCATCCAGACTCCTGTCTTTGCTGTGAGCAGGGATTAATCTCTCTTCATTCCTTTGCGCCACATGGGCTCAACTCTCCTCCCCTCTTCATCTAACCCTCCTCTCTCTCTCTCTCTTCCTCCCATCCACCTCACCTCTCTTGCTGTGGCACCTACTTCCTCTCTTCACTCCTACTCACCTTCTCCTTTCATTGTGACCCCCTCCCTTGTTACCCCACCCCTACACATTCCAACACCACCATCCCTATACATCCCATCCCACCCCCACTCCACCCCATCCCTTAGACCCCACATTTGCTTCCCCCACACTCAACATCACCACATCACACCACCCGGCACACACTAGCATTGACCACTTTCCAGCATATACACTAACACTGACCACTTCGCAGCACCTACACCATCATCCACACACCTATACACGCACATGTGAGTGTCACCAGCCCCCTTCCACACACGCATACACACGGACATGCACCTTCATTTTGGGATCACCACAACTTTATTATCTCCCCTTCTTCCTAGCTCTCCTGTGTGACCCCTCTGTTTGGCATTCACCATGATAGATCGCTGGCCACTAAACCTTTTTCTATTTTCTCTCCCTGTTTATTTCTGTGTTCCTTTCTTTCGAAGAGCGTAGGCTCGAAACATGAAAGACTTTCTCACTTCCTTAGCATTAAACTAATACATCTGTTTATTGTTTACATACCCGTCTTCGTCTTTTGTTTTTTTGTAAATTCTCACTGTATATATATATATTTCTATATATATATATATATATATGACAGCCTTCTTTCAGTTTCCATGTACGAAATCCACTTACAAGGCTTTGCTCGGCCTTCGGCTATAAGGTGTATATATATATATATATATATATGCTGGTATCCTCTTAAGCTTTGAATCACTAGGTCTGATAAGATGATCCATATATCAGAAACAAAAAAACAAATAAAATCAGTGACAGTTAGAAATCTGTTTAGAATTATTCACTAACTTGTATGGTCTGGCTAAGTCAAAATGGTGTTTTGTATTCTTCCTTTCTACTTGGAGAGTTTAAATGTAGTTATAAAGATATGTCCTTCTGTTGAAATGTAATTTCAGTAAATTTCTATATCTTTGTGCAGCTGACGATTGCTCTGCATTTTACATGTGATGTAATGTTCACATTGCTTAAATAAATGGAGTCGCATGAAACGATCGTATTGCATTAACTTTGGATATCCTTCTTGCTTATTTTGATTTTAATCACCTTATTTTGAAATTGTATGGATAATATCATACTTAATTCTGGTGCCTAAACTTAAGTACTATATTCACCTTGAATCTATATATATCATCATCATCTTCATCGTTTAAAGTCCGCTTTCCATGCTGGCATGGGTTGGGCAGTTTGACTGAGGACTGGCAAGCCAGAAGGCTGCACTAGGCTCCAATCTGATCTGGTAAAGTTTCTACAGCTGGACACCCTTTCTAAAGCCAACCACTTCAAGAGTGTAGTGGGTACTTTTACGTTCCACCGGCATGAAGGCCAGTCAGGCAGTTCTGGCAACGACCATGCTCAAAATGTGTTTTTTACATGCAACCTGCATGGGAGCCAGTCCAGCAGTACTGGCAACGACAATACTCGAATGTTGTTTTTCATGTGCCACCGGCACATGTGCCAGTAAAGCAACGCTAGCAACAATCATGCTCGAATGGTGCTTTTCATGTGCCAGTGGCATGGGAGCCAGTTTGCATCCCTGGCAACGATCACGCTCAGATGGTGCTTTTAACGTTCCACTGGGACGAGTGCCAATCAAGCGGTACTGTCATCGACCACGTCAGCGATTGTCCAATGTGTTTTGAGTTTTTAATGTATCAACTTCATTATCTTCACACAGATATGTGTGTGTGTGTGAATAAGGAAGAAGACATAACAATGAGTGTTGAGATATATATATATATATATATATATTCACTCACACACACACACTCACACACACACACACACTCACACATATATAATAGACCACGTAGAACTAGAACTAGGAAAGTTTTGTGGTTTAACCCCACATTTAATATTGCTCTAAAAACTAATATAGGCAGGGAATTCTTAAAATTAGTTTCTAAGCATTTTCATAAGTTCTATAGAATTTTTAATTGGAGAACACTGAAGGTTAGCTATTCGTGTTGCAAAAACTTTAGTCAACAAGTATAACATGAAAATTATTACGAACAGCTACAGTGCCGGATCTAATCTGAGGAACTGCAACTTCAAAGGTTAGACTTGCTGTCCGTTAGAAGGTAAATGTCTTGAAAAAGGAATTGTTTATAGACCTAAAGTGCAAGTACATGGCTTACAAGAACATTAAACATACACAGGGGCTTCAGAAAATTCATTCAAGACTCCATTCTATTACCACTGAAATTCTTTCCGATACCCTGAGGATAGGACAGCAACTAGTCTTGCAAAACATGTCTGGGAATTGAAAGAGAATAACACCTGTCCTTTCAATGTAACCTGAGAAATTCTACAAAAAGCATCATCATACAAACATCATACAGACCTATGAAATGTAATTTTGCCTTTCAGAAAAGTTCTTCATCTTGTTCCAGGATAAACATGCTTTAAACCAAAGATGTGAGCTTTTAAATTCCTGTAGGCATGCTTTGAGGTTTAAAACTTCAACCGATAAAATACTGCATGGGTAAAACTTTTTGACTTTCGAAAAATTTTGACTGTCACATTTGAATTTGACTTTACACATTATAGTTATTTTGTATTGCAATAATATTGCAATGCTAGTGCATATTTCGACTTCACTTTTAAGAAAGCCTTCGACTGTTTTATTTTTATTGTTTACTCAAGTATTTAATTACGTTATACCAATTTATTTTGCAGTTTCCTTATTTTAACATTTGAATATTATACATACCAGACAGTTTTTTAAAATTGTTTGCATATATATGTTATTTATCTTGATGTGAAGATATATCTCTATATATTTATGTGTATTGTAGGTATGTGTGTGTGTATATGTATGTATGTGTGTATATGTATGTATGTATGTGTGTGTACGTGTATATATGTGTGTGTATGTGTGTGTGTGTATATATATATATATATATATATATATACTAGCAGTATAACCCGACCTTGTCCAGGTGTGACTTATTATGCCATCTACGATAAGTCTTCCTAGGTGAAAATCAACTAAAAAGGAAAGCCTTCCAACAAAAAAACCCTTATGATGTATGTTCATAATTCAAAATACGATGAAATTAATAGGGAAAGTCTGAAGGCTGTTTTGCGTAAAATTATTAAGCGTACGTAAATTTCATCCGTCTAATTGGCCATAGAAACGCTTGTGCAAAACAACTTTTTGCGCTGCCCTGATTATACATAGCAGGGTAATCCCTTTTCGCAGGGCTAGGACGGCAAATTGTGATGAAGCAATTGCTGGCGATCTGTTGCTACACAGTTTTGCCAGAATTCT
>NC_068981.1:111078179-111083192 GCF_001194135.2 Octopus bimaculoides
CCGCATGATTACCCAACCCTAATCCTAACACTAACCCTAAACCCTAACCCTAACCATAAAACCCTAAAACCGTAACACTAATCTAAACACTAATCTAAACCCTAACCCTAACACTAACCCTAAACCCTAAACCTAAACCCTAACCCTGACCCTAAAACCCTAACCCTAACACCCTAGTGAAAATCGTGGTATATTTACAAAACATTGACGAACATGAGTTATATTTTACTGAATGATTGTGTACTTGCACGTGTATGCATTTGAGAGAGGAAGAGGTAGAGAGGGGGAGAGAAAGGAATAGAGGTAGTTAAAAGTTTTCTTATGATGGCTTCTCTTCACTTCCTGTTACTTCATTAGAAATCTACGGATGCACATACACACATAATAGAGAAAAATGAAACAAATATGGACGACTTGCTCCAAAACACCACCGAGTGGGGAACATTTCTCAGAAATAACCTGCAGTTCTTTCCTTCAAAATTCCTACATGCTCAAAATGTACATACGTCAAGGTATATTTGTAGAAAATTTCATGAAAAAATATTCATTTTCCTGGAAGTTAAGAGGAATTTAAGTGGAATTTCCGAAAATTGGCCCCCACCCTCTCCCAAAACACTTTCACCGAAAAGTTTTGTATATTCGGAATCTACATAATAAATAATATATGCTTAGAAAATTTCATTAAAAAATATTCATTTTTCTGAAGGTTATGACTTCCAAAGTCGGCAGGTACAACTCTGTAGTTATGCCACATTGACGAACATGAGTTATATTTTTGTGAATGATTGTGTTTACATGCACGTGTATGCATTTGAGAGAGCGAGAGAGGAAGAGGGGGAGAAATGAATAGAGAACGAGAGCAATGTGTATGTTGTTGTCACAGATCACGTATGTGTGGTTGTGTGTGTTTTTACGTATCAATGTTATGAAAAATAGGTAAAGAATACTGAGAGGAAAGTTTAATCTATGACTTTGTATGTATCACTTTCTCTCTCTCTCTCTCTCCCTCTTTTACTCTTACTCTCTGTATTATATGTTGAGCATGTGTGTAAGAATGCCGTTCCAGGTAGAAGGGAAGAAATATAAAAGTTGCTAGAAACAACAGCAAAATCTCCCTTAAATCACACAAAGTAAACGAAATTTAAAAAATCTAATTACTGCATTGGAAAATTCACATCGAGAAAATTCCATTGATCTAAAAGTTTTTACGAAAAAGTGGAAAATGTGGATTTCTATAGATGCAACACACACACACACACACACTCACAATCTCAGCTATACTATAGTTATAGATATATATATATATATACATATATGTGTATGTATATTTGTATATAGATTTATATGTGGGCATGTATTTGCATACATATTTTTCATGAATTTGTATGCGTATCTATATGTGTGTATGTTTGTATTTATGTAGAGATACATGTAATTTTATGAGTGCATTTTTCTATGTGTTTGTTTCGCGAGCTGAATAAAGTATCTAATTTTTAGATACAAAGTATCCAACTTTTCTTTTGCCTGTAACAATTAACTTGTATAAGCACACACCAAGAAATTTTGTGCGCGTGCATATGTTTGTGTGCATACATATATATGCATTTGTATATATATCTTGCTTATATATATGTCTGTATATGTATGTAGCCACGTGCCTGTGTCTGTATGTTTAGTGTATATACATATATTATAGATTGTTTCGTATGTGTATATGTTGATAAATGTATATGTGATCTAACATGAACATTTTTTTAAATGGATATATTTTTTAATTTATTAAACCCTGGGTATTGAGGTCTTTCCCTTCATTATAAGCTATTTTTGATTTAAGGTTTTCTTCGATTTTTATAATAATATGATTTCAAACCGCAATTTGTTATTTCATGCAACTGGTTATTGTAAAGGCTGTTAGTTGAAAGGACCAATGAAACAAAACCATTTTCCAATGTATATCTATCAAAATAATTGTATTTCTGCATATAACTTTATCTTGCTCCATTCTAAGCAAAACTCTCTGACAAACAGGAACGTGAAACTCTGAGTAACAGTTTTAGTGATATTTTTGCTGCTTTTTAATAGAGCATATTACTCTACCTCTGGTATTCGAGTACTATTTTTTCCACCTTGTTTCGCATTTATGTGCTTAATCCGGTGTATATATTTATATGTATATCATCATCATCATCATCATAATCATCATCATCGTTTAACGTCTGCTTTCCATGCTGGCATGGGTTGGATGTTTTGACTGGGGACTGGTGAGCCAGATGGCTGCACCAGGTTCCAATCTGATCTGGCATAGTTTCTACAGCTGGATGCCCTTCCTAGCGCCAACCATTCTGAGAGTGAAGTGGGTGCTTTTACGTGTCACCGGCACAAGGGCCAGTCAGGCGGTACTGGCAACGGTCACGCTCAAATGGTGTTTTTATGTGTCACCTGCACATGAGCCAGTTCGGTGGCACTGGCAACGCCCTCGCTCAAATGTTGTTTTCCATGTACCACTGGCATAAGTGCCAGTAAGGCGACGTTGGTTACAACCGCGCTCGAATGGTGCTATTTACATGCCACCGGCACAGGGGTAAGTTACCAGCCCTGGCAACGATCACACTCAGGTGGTGCTCTTAGCACTCAACCAGCATGGATGCCAGTCATGTGGTGCTGTCATCGAATTTGATTCTGATTTCACTTGCCTCAACAGGTTTTCAAAAGCAGAGTTTAGTGTCCCATGAAAGAAAGAAAGTTATGCCTAAGTGGGCTGGTTACACCATTGGCATAGGCCACAGGTTATGGTCTCCCTTTGCTTGCCAGGTCTTCTCAAGCACAGCATATTTTCAAAGGTTTTGGTCACTTGACATTGCCTCGGTGAGGCCCAATGTTCGAAGGTCGTGCTTCACCACCTCATCTCAGGTCTTCTTGGGTCTACCTCTTCTACAGTTTTCCTCTACCGCTAGGGTGTGACACTTTTACACATAGCTATCCTCATCCATTTGTACCACATGACCATACCAGTGCAGTCGTCTCTCTTGCACATCACATCTGATGTTTCTTAGGTCCAACTTTTCTCTTAAGCCACTTATACTCTGTCGAGTATGCACACTGACATTACACATCCATCGGAGCATACTGGCTTCATTCCTTGCAAGCTTACACATGTCCTCAGTAGTCACGGCCCATGGCTGTTTGTACACATGCGTCATACAGTCTGCCTTTTACTCTGAGCGAGAGGCCCTTTGTCACCAGCAGAGGTAGGAACTTTCTGAACTTTGCCCAGGCTATTCTTATTCTAGCAGCTACACTTTCAGAGCACCCACACCCACTACCAACTTGTTCATAATGCTTAACAAATCCTATGTATGGTAAAATGCAGTGTATTTTACCATTGGTTATGCTGGATGACGGGAGTTAAAACAACAAACAGAGTGGGAGTGAGTGACGGTCAGAGATGCTAAATCAGGTGAACTGTTATGAGATGTTGTGGTTTGAAGTTGTTGGTATTTTAATTGAAATGAAACTATATTATTATTGTAAATTATCATAAATTTATTTCATCAATTTCTCACACACACACACACACACACATACACACACACACACACACACGTATATGTGAAATTAAGTATTAAACTCTTTTGTTTTCAAAATATTATCGCTCTCGTAACATTTATAAATTTTATATATATATATTTTTTCATTTTCTTTTTCTTTCTTTTATGTTCATTCTTTTCATACTTGCCTTTCTGAAACTTACCTTCCTTTTTTCCAAGTAAATGATAATGCATTCACACACATTTATGTAGCTGTGTGTGCGTGTGTGTCTATGGTTGTGTAGTAAGAAATTTGCTTCTCTACCACATGGCTATAGGTTCAGTCCCACTGTGTTACACTTTGTGTAGGTGTCGTCTGCTATAGCCCTGTGCTGACCAAAGGCTTGTGAGTGGATTTGATAGACAGAAAACGAAAGAATCCCATCATATAAATATATATTTGTGTGTATGTGTGTGTATTTCCATTTTTATTTGTCTACCACAACCACTTGACAACCAGTGTTGGTTTGTTTACAACCCCATAAATAAGTGGTTTAGGAAAACGAATCTGGTGGAATAAGTGCAAGACTCAAGAATACGTGCTGAGGTAAATTCATTTGACTAAAAATTTTGAGGCTGTGCCTAAGCATAGCCATAGTCTAATGACTGAAACACATAAAATATGTGTGTATGTGAGTAGAGTGGGGTGACTGAAACTTAAAGAAGTTCACCATATGTATATGTATGTGCATGCATATATGTATGTAGTTAGGAATGTATGTGTGTGTACATACATACATATATATATATATATATATATATATGTGTGTGTGTGTGTGTACATATACATATATATGCATATGAATATATATTGGATCGTAGGGTGACCTGCTGTGCTTACCTTGGATCGTAGGGAGACCTACTGTGCTTGAACAGATATTGAGTCAAGTACATCAACATCAAAATAAAAATCAAATGAAAATTGTGATACCCGTACTGGTGGCATGTAAAAGACACCATCCGAACGTGGCAGATGCCAGCGCTGCCTCGACTGGCTTCTGTGTCAGTGGCATGTAAAAAGCACCAACTGATCTAGACCATTGCCAGCCTCCTCTGGCCCCTGTGCCGGTGGCACATAAAAAGTACCCACTACACTCACGGAGTGGTTGGTGTTAGGAAGGGCATCCAGCTGTAGAAACACTGCCAGATCAGACTGGAGCCTGGTGCAGCCTCCTGGCTTCCCAGACCCCAGTCAAAACGTCCAACCCATGCTAGCATGAAAAACGGACGTTAAATGATGATGATAAATCATTTTGCTTAGGCATAGTGAAACTAATTACCTGGTGTAGAACTCAATATATGCATCATCTAGAACGATGTTATATGAGTATAGACTGTAAAATGTTATGTGATGAGCTTCATTAGTTTACAGCTGTTTCTACTGTGTATGTGTATATGTTTATATGTATGTATAGATATGTGTGTG
>NC_068981.1:111083991-111085772 GCF_001194135.2 Octopus bimaculoides
GTAGCCATCTGGTTCGTCAGTCCTCAGTCAAATTGTTCATGGAAAGCAGACGTTAAACGATGATGATGATGATGATGATGATGATGATATATATCTGTAAATATATGTGACACTTATTTGGTAGCCATGATAAAACTCCGAGTTTCGGATGCTGGGGTGGGAGCCCATGCCAACATCTCTTCAGTTATCTGGCCATTGAAAATTCCTGTGAAAAATGACCGTTAAACAAAAGGAAATTACTATGTGGTTGACCGTTATTAAGACAAAAGAGCTATAGACCGCTAAGTAAAAGTAAGGGAGTAGAAGAGTCTATAGGTTCGCATAAGTGCACCAATCCGTACATTCGCCTATATTTATATACCAAACCACCCTCACTTTAAACACACATGCTCACCCACATACTCGCCAAAAACTATACATATATGTACATATGCACATATATACACGCATACATGCTCACACGCACACAGCAACCCTGCACCCATACACATGCACGCAAAAAAATTTTTTTTATAGGGCTAAAGGTAAAAAACACAAAAAATTTCAAAGAAAAGGCACTTTTTTTCCGATAAAACCAAGAACTTATACTTAGTAGAGAACAGCACATATTCACAACTCCTACATAACAGCATCATCAACAATTACACCAAGGCTAGACCACAAACCTATAACGATATATTAATAAAGAAGCTAGCAATATCGCCGCCAGACTCAAATTAGATAAAAAAAATAGAGGTCCTCCCCAGAAAAGAGGCCTTTATAACTATCAAAGACCATAAAAAGATCTTCCTATCTAATCCTAAATGTATGTTTAGTAACCCAGCTAAATCAGAACTTGACATTATAAGTAAAGAAATTTTAGGGAAAATCAATGCAGAAGTCAGGAAAGCCACTAGGTTAGTACAATGGTCCAATAGTCGTTGACTGGTCTAAAGCTATTAAGAATAAGAATAAAGCGAGATTCATGCAGTTCGATATTGTCGATTTTTATGCTTCTATCTCTAAAGAACTGCTAGATAAAGCCCTTACCTTTGCAAGCAGATTCATAGAAATCAGCACACAGGATAAAGACATAATCTTCCATGCTAGAAAGACTTTACTCTTCAGCGAGAACGCAGAGTGGGTCAAGACTACCAATACAGAGGGTGCTTTCGATGTGAGCATGGGGTCATATGATGGAGCAGGCATATGCGATCTTATTGGATTATTCCTACTAGATACATTGGGCAAAACTTTTCCTGACTTACACTTCACAATTTACAAAGATGATGCCCTAGCTTTAACCGCTAATACCAATGGACCAGGACAGGATCGGTTCAGGAAGGATATTATCCATTTGATGAAAACCTTCGGTCTTAGCATAACTACAGATACCAACCTGACGGTTGTCAATTACCTAGATCTAAATAAGAATATTTATAAACCTTATAGGAAGCCCAACGATAGACTTAGTTACATGAATGTGGGTTCCTGCCATCCCTCCATAATGTTTAAAAATTTAGTTAAAAACATTAGTAAAAGAATCTCTAGCCTCTCCTCTGATAGGGACATTTTTAATAGCGTTTCCCCAGTATATAATAAGGCTCTAAAAGATAGTGGTTTTAATGAGGAAATAACCTATACACCTGCCACCAGTCCAGTAACAAAGAGAAGAAAGCATAGGAATAGGAAAACCATCTGGTTCACACACCCCTACTCACCCGAAGTGACCTTTAATATAGGCAAGTAAAGTACCTCTTGGCACTGATAGACAGACACTTTCCAGTTAACCGTAATTATAG
>NC_068981.1:111085782-111090046 GCF_001194135.2 Octopus bimaculoides
TTTAATATAGGCAAGTAAAGTACCTCTTGGCACTGATAGACAGACACTTTCCAGTTAACCGTAATTATAGAAAGATCTTCAACAGACGTAACTTAAAAATCAGTTTCAGCTCAACTGCTAATTTTAAAAACATAATCGCACACAACACACAAAAGCCACAATATGAAGCCAGCTGTTCATGCAAAGATAAAAACTTGTGCCTGCTAACTGGAGCTTGCATGTCTGAAACCATCATTTATGAGGCCACCATGGACTCTGTATCCACTAAGGACACAGTTTCCACGAAGAAATACGTGGGCCTCACGGAGGGTAATTTCAAGGCCAGGTTCAATAATTACACTTTGAGTTACAGGCACTGGGACAAAAGAAAAATGACCAAATTATCCAGTCATATATGGTCTTTAAAAGATAAAGGTGTCAATTACAACATCCATTGGAAGATCTTAGCCAAGTGTAAACCTTACACCAGTGGCAGCGGAAGGTGCGGTCTATGTGATATGGAAAGATGGCTCATCTGGAAAGGTAGCTTAGACCCTGCCACATGTCTAAATTCAAAGACTGAACTTTTCTGATCATGTCCACATGTGGCCAGATATTTGCTACGTTTTTGGTCCCCTTGAGTTTACTGATAGGACTTGCTTTCTATTTTGTGTCTATGTATAAGCTTTTTATCTCTTTATACTTCTTACTTAGATTTCTTATATATTTTAAAAATATTTTTACTGATAGGACTTGCTGATAGGACTGTACTGATAGGATTTGCTTTCTATATTGTGTCTATGTATAAGCTTTTTACCCTCCTATACTTTTTACTTGGATTTTATATTTTTTATATATTTTTTAATTTTTTACATAATTATAGAGTTAATGTTTTGTATTTTTTCCATACATATTTTTCTGTTTTCTCCCCTCCACCCTGTTTTTTTTTCCTGTGCATCTATAGACACGTACATGGAACCTTATGTGCGCGCTTGTGAATGTGTGCGGGTATGTGTGTATATAGATATATGTGTGTGCATGCAAAAATATGCGCAGTTTAGACGCGTTTTAACCTTATAGATTTCCCACACTGTTTTTTGCTTTTAGCCTTATAAAAATTTTTTTTTGCATGCATGTGTATGGGTGCAGGGCTGTTGTGTGTGTGTGAGTGTGGGTGTGTATGTGTGTATATATATGCATATGTACATATATGTATAGTTTTTGGCGATTATGTGGGTGAGCATGTGTGTGTTTACATCTAGTATAGTTTTTGATGAGTATGTGGTGAGCATGTGTGTTTAAAGCAAGGTGGTTTAGTATATAAATATAAGCGAATGTATGGATTGGTGCGCTTATGCGAACCTATAGACTCTTCTACTCCCTTACTTTTACCCCCTCCCCTTACTTAGCAGTCTATTAGCTCTTTTGTCTTAATGACGGTCAACCACACAGTAATTTCCCTTTGTTTAACGGTCATTTTTCACAGAAATTTTCAATGGCCAGATGACTGAAGAGATGTTGGCGTGGGCTCCCACCCCAGCATCCGAAACTCGGAGTTTTATCATGGCTACCGAATAAGTGTCACATATATTTACAGATATATATATCATCAACATCATCATCATCATCGTTTAACGTCTGCTTTCCATGCTAGCATGGGTTGGACGATTTGACTGAGGACTGATGAACCAGATGGCTACACCAGGCTCCAATCTGATTTGGCAGAGTTTCTACAGCTGGATGTAGAATTAATATCAAAAGCAGGAATGGATTTAATCGATAAAGTAAAAAGTAAACAAATATTACAATGTAATCGTTACTATCTCACATATACATATAAATGAAAACTTAAGTAACTATTATGATGTAAAGTAGGTAGATGAAAATGACACCATTATATCAAATAATTCATTAGATACTTGAGAAAAAAACACCCAACTCACTTAAAAAGTTTTATCTGTAATATACTAAAATAAGAATAAAGTTAAAGTTAACATAAAAAAAAATTTTTTTATCCATGGTCAAAGAGAGGTAAATCTGGCAAAATAATATATATTTATAGAATCTAAATAAATCAGTCATCTTATCAAATCGTTATGTTGATTTAAAAAAAAAATATTTATGAGGCAAATAAAGGATATGTAATGAAGATAAATAAGAGATTATAAATAATAAATTACAAAGTAAAACTAAATTAGGTTACACTCAAATAGCAACCATTGAAATCTTAAATATATATTAACTTAGTAATAATAAGATTAAATAAATGAAAGGATTAGAACGATAAAGCAAGCAGTCAACCAAAATTTCGATGTCATCTATACAAAGAATTATAAGAGAAACTTCAATAAAATAGAAACCAAACTTACCATTGTACATATGTGAAAAGGTTATATGAAATTAAAGCTAAACAAATTTAATATAATATCCCTGTATGTAGTTAAAGTTAAACCAAGTTAAAATAATATCCTAGTATGTAGTTAACTAACCTCTCCAAAATAGATTAAAGAAATAAAAACGTATGTTTATTCATATGTAGACATCTGAAAGCTCTATATGTGATTTTGTTAACTAGGTCACCCTTAGAAAAAAGTATGAAATACAATTCTAATTTACAGAGGGAACAAAAATCTTTACCCTTGTCGTAAGGGAACGGTTTTCCTATAATTGACCATTCTAAAGAATACTCCTTATTTTAGTCCTAAAGTTGCCAAATTAAACTACTAAGTGCCATGCTATTTTGTTTCTTTCTATCTTTAAATGAGAATAATGATTCGATATTCTTTTCAAGATTTCAAGCGAAGACAAACCAATATAAATCTTAATTCCATTTTTGGTTAAAACATTACACTTGTATACAGTATTTTTAATTTTTGCATTTCCACGTAGGAATTTAATTCTAGTAGGATTAAGTTCAGATATTACTATTTTATTGTTATTATTAATATTGGTACTATTATTTTTGTTGATTATCTATAACTGTCTCACCTGGAAAATTCAGATTATTACCTATATTTATATTACTAGACTCTTCAATAAAATTAGAGCTTAATAGTTTCAAGTTATGGGCAGCGATAATTTGTGTCAAATTCTTGGTATTAGAAAAGCCAAATCTTACCTTATGTGCGTTTATGACTTTGTAGTAATGCGAGTTTTTGGGAAAATTACTACTAACTTCATTCCTGAACAGGATAACTAAGTTTGATTTAATTTGTTTACCAATGGAATAACGAACCATAAATTATCCTCATTTTTGGTATTATAACGATTACTACTATTCCTAAAGAATTTTACTCTACCTCTGTTAGGATTGGATTCATGTCTAGGGTATTGTGGTTTACCTTTATTCTTTTTTACGATGATAATATTATTATTATTAGTGTTATTATTAATATTGCTACAATTTTCACCTGTCTTAGGGGAATCAGAATCTGGTTTAATATAGCATACCTTTTCTTTATAACCCGCTCTAGATAAGGCAGAGTTATAGAATTTTGCCTCATTTTTGAAAACATAGGTATTTGCCGATAGGTTAGATAATCTTAGTGATATATTCTTAACCAAATTATCGGTTATTGATTTGGGGTGATTACTAAACTTACTGATGTATTTCAGGTTAGTAGAAGGCTTATGGTATGGTCTATATGTTTAATTATGCAGGTCTAATGTTATGTCTAGAAAATTAGCTAAAGATGTATCATCTTCAAAAATTATACGCATTCCCATTCGGCGAAAAAATCTGGCTAATCTATTCTTAACCCTTTGTACTTGTTGTTTACAGCTATTCCTAAGATATTACTATTACTATATTACTAGATTTACCTCTCTTTGACCATTAATTTATAAATATATTTTTTTATTATAATATGTAGCAGTTTATTTTCTTTCTTCGTTTTATTTACTTTCAAAAGTCCAACGGTCGTTATTGAAATTTACAGCGTCCCTTACTCTTTCGCTACTTAACATCCTAGGTTAATATCTTAATTTAACAACACTACTTACTTACTTACTTTACTATGTAACGGTTTTCTTAACCGATATTGTATGCAATGTCAATATGTTTCATGTCATTTCAACCTGTTTATACACATGTAATTTAAAAGACAACTTTTAATGTTGTCTGTTATTTACTGTCTGCTATGAATTAATTAAATCTGACCCTGAAGAGATACAATATTCCATATTTTATAACTTACAGGAGTGAGTCGGGATATTGCATCGAAATGTTCATAGGTCATTAAAAAAGTCTTTACAAAGGATCGCGTTATAGCTCCTATTTAAATTT
>NC_068981.1:111090094-111092461 GCF_001194135.2 Octopus bimaculoides
ATATATAGATAGATAGATAGATAGATAGATGTGTGTGTGTATGCGTGTATATATGTGAGATAATAGTTTCACTTTTAATAGTGAAAGTATTGAAACTGAAAGTATTATCTCATTACAATAGATATATTATTGTTTCACTTTTGACTTGTGATACTGAAATAGTGTAAGAGATAAGTTATTGCTCCAGGCTCGCAATAGGCAAGAAGTTGAAAATTGTTATGGCCCATGCTACTGCATGGGCCCTAAGTAAGGCATGTATAAAATTACTGGCATCCATGCCAGTGGAGCGCTAAGAGCATCATCCAAGCATGATCGTTGCCAGGGCCACTGTGTGGCCCCTGTGCCAGTGGCACATAAATAGCACCATTCAAGCGTGATCGTAACCAGCGTTGCCTCACTGGCACTTGTGCCTGTAGTACGTGGAAAACAACATTATTATTATCACATATATCCAACTCCTACATAATAATTATATTAATAATAATAATAATAATATTGATAATAATAATAATATTAATTTTTATAATAATAATAATAACAATAATAATAATAATATTATCTATAATAATAATTATAACTAACTCCAATGCTAGCTGGTTCTACACTCTTTCCTTCTCAAGTAAGTACAGATTGTTCTACTCCAAGAACAGTTATATTCATATAGTTTACATTATATTTACGTATATACTAACAATCTGGTTTTCATAAGTAATATAATAAAGTAAAATACATGGTTACTTCCCTTTGTATATCTCTCTCAAATCCAGTTTTGAATCATTCTATTCTTTATCTAGAAGCATACTTTAATATATTCGCTTTCTACTCGCACTTTACTTCTATATTCTGTCTAATATTGACTTCAACTTTTATTAATATACCTTTATGTCATAAAGTAATATATAAGGACGCACGTTTTTTCTGAAGGATTATTCTGATTTAGTTTAGATAAGAATTTAAATATGTATTTATTGCAAATCCATTTAATCACGTAATTTAATCTTTTATTACTTTATAAATTATATTATGTATTGCCATTTACTTAGGTTAATTACTGTAATTAATATGATACACTATTAATGGTTACCCATATTAGCTATTCACATTATAAGCAACTTTATTGCTACACGTTTATTTATGAAATCTTACGAACATAAACATGCACTCTAAATACAAATCCACTGGATTATGTCCCTTTTTCTTTCCACTTACATACATTTTTTATCAAACAATTTATTATTTAAAAAAAAATTTTGTGGTTTATTATGACTTCTATTTAATTTAAAGTCCAATTGTAGCATTCATCACTTTCCTCCCAATACTATATCCTGTAACCTAGCATTCTTACATCTAACGGTCTTTTTAAACTTAGCTATATAGTGTTCTTCCAAATATGTAATTTTCACATTTGGTACAAGTCTTGCATTCAAAGAATGGTTCCCTGAAGAGAAAATTACATGCATAATAACATCTTTTACTCCTTTGGAATAGAGTACATATAATTTTCGAAACGTGTCAGAATTAAAGGAACTTATTTATTATATGTGTTTTGCTCCATTTCTTCGGGTGTGACTTATTATGCCATCTACGATAAGTCTTGCTAGCTGAAAATCAACTAAAAAAGAAAGCCTTACAATGAAAAAACCCTTATGATGTAAATATGTTCATAATTCAAAAGACGATGAAATTAATAGGGAAAGTCTGAAGGCTGCTTTGCGTAAAATTATTAAGCATATGTAAATTTCATCCTGCAAAACAACTTTTTGCGCTGCCCTCATTATACATAGCAGGGTAATCCCTTTTCACAGGAGCTAGGATGGCAATTTGTGATGAAGCAATTGCTGGCGATCTATTGCTAAACAGTTTTGCCAGAATTCTATCAGATTGGGCAGAAGATGTTGATGCACCATTTTGCATTATGTTCAAAGTAGCTACTGGAATGTGGTGAATTGCTGCAGTCTGTTGCTGTCATTTTAAACTGGTTGCTGTCTTTCCCCAGCAAACTCTCTTCTTTGGAGGCATAATCTATGTATATATTAAACAGAACAACAAAAGTTATAATAGATGGCAGGGTCGGTACTTTTCACATATCTGTAATTTTTCAGATTAACACCTGCACGATTACCCAACCCTAATCCTAAACCTAATCCTAAACCTAATCCTAACACTAACCCTAACACTAACCCTAAACCTAACCCTAATCCTGACCCTAAAAAACGTAACCGTAACATTAATCCTAAACTCTAGCCCTGACCCTAACACCCTAGTGAAAATCGTGGTAAATTTACAAACATTGACGAACATGAGTTATATTTTACTGAATGATTGTGTACTTGCACGTGTATGCTTTTGAGAGAGCGAGAGAGGAAG
>NC_068981.1:111093693-111099406 GCF_001194135.2 Octopus bimaculoides
AAAAGGCTTCACACAGAGACACAACTTCAGATTTATATATTAAGATATATATATATATATATATATATATATATAAATACTTATAATGGGAACTTTTGGATGGAAATTTGTAAATCCTTTAATGCATTGCTGCATATGTTTCCACAAAGCACATTTTTTTTTGCTGCATTCCCCATCCATAGGACATTATAAATAGGATTTGCAATATCCATCCATTTTATGGGGAGCCATTATTATATGTATTCATTTCTTGAGGCAAAAATTGCATTAGTATTCTGGTTACATTGACCGTTTTGCTGAGGGATGTTTACCAATTTACACCAATCAGAAGGTTCTGTGAAGTTAATGCTTGTGTGTGTGTATGTATATATATGTGTGATTTTTTTATTGCCCAGAAGGGGCCAACACAGAGGGGACAATACAACATTGTTTATATATGTATATATATGTGTGTGTGTGTGTGTGTGTGTGTGTGTGTGTGCATGCGTGCATGTGCATGTGTATGTGTGTGTGTGTATTTACATATTATATACATGCATATAAATATATATTTGTATGTATGTAAATATGTACATTCTTAAATCTGTTTATATAAACTCCAATTATGGTCTATTTCATGAAGGTAACTACATGGTAACAAAAAGCAGACTCAATTCATACAGCTGGATATATACAACTACTACCCTTGCAATAGTTGTGAACAAAGCACTTCTCCAGTTCTATATTTAAGAGATGAGGAATTATGTACATTATTTACATTATTTATATTTGATGGATATTTGTCCTCATCTTGTGTGTTGTTAACACAATGTTTTGGCTGATACACCCTCCAGCCTTCATCAGGTGTCCCCAAGACACCCGATGAAGGAGTCCCCAAGGTATATGATGTAGTGGTTAAGAGCGCGGCTACTAACCCCAAGATTTCGAGTTCAATTTCAGGCAGTGACCTTAATAATAATAATAACATCATTAATACCTTAGGAATGAGAACCCAGGTTCAAATTTTCCCCAAGACACCTGATGAAGGCTAGAGGGTATATCAGCCAAAACGTGTTAACAACAAACAAGATGAGGACAAATATCAGTCAATTATAAATAATGTAAATAAAGCACTTTATTTGCAAAAAGTAACTCTAACCTAACTAGAGAAGAAATAGACATAATATCAGCAGTTTGTAGCACCATAACAGAATAAAGGAGGCAAACTTTGGACTCGAATGGATATGGAAGAATATTTTTGACTTAACTATGGAGTCAAGTGATTCAACACAAGTAATGAATATAATAATAGGAATACATTTACTATCCCAGATACAATCTTGGTTCCCAAATTTAGGGGTGGTGGGATTACATAGAGATGACTCACTATTTGTACTAAGAAGTAGGAGAGGTGTAAGAAGTAGGAGTGGAGAAGTGAAGAAAAAACTTTTTAAATTCCTTAAAAATTTTGGTCTAGAAATAGCAATTGACAAAATCATAGAGTAGTAAACTTCCTAGACATGAAACTTAACCTCAATGAAGAGAAATTCAAGGCTTTCCATAAACAAAATGAAAACTTGAAATATGTGAGTAGTGGATCTAATCATCGAGAGCCTGTGCCGATAAACATCCCAAAAAGTATCTATCAATATCCAAACTCCCCGCTGATGGAGGGATGTTCAAAGAACACACCAAATATTATAACTCTGTATTAGCTAGGGCTGGATATAAGGATTAAATAAAATATGTATGAAATAGTGTACCACTACATCAGTATCCCATCTGAGATAAAAATATAAGAGGATGTGTTAGAAATAATCCAGGAATAAAGAACCCCTAAAAAAACAATGAACAAGATAGAGACTGAAATAGGAAAATACAAAGACAACACTAAGGAAAGTGGGAGTCAAACAGGATGCATAAAGCAGTATGGAAAGGAAAAATAGAAGGGACAGATAAATGCAAATAGAAAGAGCAGCCATGTAGTATTAATAGAGACAGAACTAATATATAATAACAAACCATATAGATACATTAAAAGAAATGGGAAAATATTAAATAATGAAATTATCTAGTTTAACCCAATCTTCGGATTGCAAATAAAATGTAAGGCTGGACAGCAATTCTTCTTTGCACTGGACAGGCATTTTCCTAGATTGAGTAAATATTGCAAAATCTTTAATAGGCATATTGTGAAATTAGCATTTGCAACATCTCATAACCTAGAATATAATACACATAAATTAAATAACAAAAATCTTAATAAAATAAAACTAGAACATGGAAATGGACAAATGGTAGATCAAAATAGAATAATCAGTGAGAGAATGGATAAGAAGTTGAATAATAAATATTCTATAAAAACAGACTTGAGTCCAAATAATCATATATGCTTAACAGCGAAGTCCAAACCCAGGATAACTGAGACCATAATAGTAGAAGAAAGACAAAAAGTAAATTGTAATAATAAATCTGATAGCAACCAAAACACGCAGTTAAACACCAACGCAGTTAAACACCAATCTGCACAACATAAGTGAAGATGTGGAACATGAAAACAACAAAGCCAGAAACAACACAACAATATATAACTGTAGAGGAGAAACGGATGCAATTTTGGAAACAACTGCTTGAGGAGGAGTGTGATTAATAAATGTGAAGTGAAGGAAGGTCCACTAAAATATGTGTACATCAGTGGAACATTGGACATGATGAAAATCCATCTGATAAACCATCTTCTATCATTTTCTGATGAAAACAAAGTCACTGCACATCTTTACCTAACCTAAAACAGAAATGGAGTGGAACACACAACTAAGTGGTCTATACTAAGAAATACCAAACCATATGATGTAACATCACTGGTCTGCAACCTATGTCTGGAGTAAATTCTGGAGACTATTATCTCCAAGAAATGCATAATTAACAGACATAAAAGAAAAAAAAATCCTTTGCCAGACTGGAACAAAGCATTATAACACAAATAAACACTAACCATTATTTGCGTCAAACCAAACAATAGACGGACCTCCTAAATGAAGTAAACAAAAAAAGAGCTTATATACAGCATAGGAAATTATAAAGAAATTTTTGCATAACAGAGCGTAAATATCAAGGACCCTAGCATAAACCACATGCATAATATTGTGTTATTTATTGTTATATAATGAACATACAAAGAAAATAATACTAGATGGAATATATTGGCTGTACAGTAAAATAAGACTATCATTGAATGTATAGTACCATCACTAACAAATAACACACCCATTTAAGGAACAACATTTGACAGAACAGTAGGGGACCATGTGAAATACTTAATGATACCAAGGTAATCCCATTTCCTGTCTTGACTGGCACTTGAGCAGAAATCACAAACTGATAAACAAAAAGTTGCTCCCTTCCCCTTATGGTTTGTAAAATCATTAATGTGGCACCCTGCTAAGGTTGGTTAAATCAAACACTCAGTGCCCCCACATCACAGTGCATATACACTGAAATCAAAACAGGATATGTATATCAAAAAAGGATATGTATATCAGGGTGTTTCAAAAGTAATTGCATTTTACCAGAAAGGATATAAAAACGAATGTAAACTGTTTATCTGAATAGTTTTCATCAAGAATGTAATCACCATCACTTTCAATGACTGCAGTCAACAGGAAAGTAACTTTTTTGTGCCATGTACAAAGAAACTTACTTCTTTTTTTGAAAAAAGTCTGAAAGACTGTTTTCAACTTCCTTTGTTTCTGAATATTTTGTCTGTTATAAAATGTTCTAGTGATCAGAACAGATAGAAATCCGTAGGTGCTAAGTCAAGTGAGTATGGAGGATGTGGAAGAACTTCCCATCCTAATGATCTTATTTTTTCTTGGGTTTGTTTTGAAGAGTGTAGCTGTGCATTGTCATGCTGGAGAATAACACCTTTTCTGTTTGCCAGAGCTGGCCACTTACGGTGTAATTTTTTAAGTACACAATCAAGTTGTTGGCAATAGCCATCTGCATTGGTGGTCCTTCCATGTTTCAGTAGCTCATAATGGATGATACCTTTCATATTCCACCAAACACAGTGTAAGGATTTTTGTGGATGGAATTCTGGTTTTGATGTTGGCACTGGCATCTCATTGCATGATAACTGTTGTCCTTTTCATTTTCTGTTGTGATGCAAAACCCATTTTTCATCACCTGTAATAATGCACTGCAGAAATGACAAGTTAATTTTGATTATAAGACTGCTGTAGATGGTGGACTGTTGTTTTCGGTTCTCAGGCGTAAGCTCATGTGGAACCCAAGTTCCCTCTTTGCATGTTTTCCCAATTTGCTTGAAATGTTCATAGATAGTTGAAGATGACACATTAAACTTTGTGCCAAATCTCTGGTGCTTTGACATGGACCCGATACAGTAGTTTCATTTAAAAGGTCATCATTCAGAGTGGGTCATCTTCTAGAGTGAGGCTTGTTATATATATCACAATTACCATCTTTAAACCTTTTAAACCACAGCTGACATGTATGAGCTTTCACTGCATCTGGATACATTTCATAAAGGATTTTCATTGCTTCTGTAGTGGTACTTTTCTTTTGAAATTCATATAGTAAGCAATAGCAAATATGTTGTCTCATAAAGTTCTTATCCTCTATGGGGTTAATTACCGAAATAACTATGAATGACACACTACCAGATAGAAGAGGTGATATACTATTTCTAGACAGCTCCTACCCATTCGACCTTGGCTCTGATGTGATTGGTTGATTCATATTTCATGTTACTGGTTCTGGAAATCCGCATGTTTTTCTACTAGCACCCTGTGAATTTTGTAAGAAAATCATGTGAGCTTTCAAAACCCATACCGTGAAAGATTAATTTAATTTATTTCAGTTTATTTTCTCTTCTCATACAGTATGATTAAATCATTATATAATACAATAGAAACTAGTAGTATATTCAGATAAAAAATGTAAACATTTTCTTTTTGTTAATGATAACACTCTCAAATCACTTTTGCTTTTGTTTATTTAGTATGAATTTGTTCATAGGAAACCTCTCAATCTTTTCAATATATATATGTATAGATGTGTATGTGTGTATAGTTATATATATATACATATATATATATATACACACACACACACATGTATATATATATATATACATATACGTACAGATAATTACATACTATACAAATAATTACAGAGGCATCATGCTGTTAGATCAGGTTATGAAAGTTATGGAGAGGGTCATAGCCCAACTAATTAGGGAGCGAATCAATTTAGATGAAATGCAGTTTGGGTTCGTGCCAGGTAAAAGCACCACTGATGCCATATTTCTAGTAAGACAGCTGCAGGAGAAATACCTAGCCAAGGATAAACCTTTGTACCAGGCTTTCGTTGACATGGAGAAAGCCTTTGACAGGGTCCCCCTTTCCCTTATCTGGTGGTCAATGAGGAAACTTGGGATAGAAGAATGGTCAGTGAGAGCTGTGCAAGCCATGTACAGAGATGCTGCCAGTAAGGTGAGAGTTGGAAATGAGTACAGTAATGAATTCCGGGTAGAGGTAGGGGTCCACCAAGGTTCCGTCCTCAGCCCCCTCCTATTTATCATAGTCCTCCAGGTGATCATAGAGGAATTCAAGACAGGTTGCCCCTGGGAGCTCCTCTATGCTGATGACCTTGCACTAATTGCGGAGTCACTATCAGAACTAGAGAAGTTTCAGGTGTGGAAGCAAGGACTAGA
>NC_068981.1:111100874-111103823 GCF_001194135.2 Octopus bimaculoides
ATACACCATTTTGAGCGTGGCCGTTGCCAGTACCGCCTGACTGGCCTTCGTGCGGGTGACACATAAAAGCACCCACAACACGCTCTGAGTGGTTGGCGTTAGGAAGGGCATCCAGCTGTAGAAACTCTGCCAAATTAGATTGGAGCCTGGTGTTGCCATCCGGTTTCACCAGTCCTCAGTCAAATCGCCCAACCCATGCTAGCATAGAAAGCGGATGTTAAACGATGATGATGATGATGATGATGACAGTGTACATTTAAACACATAAGAGAGATGTCCATAATAGGACATCTAACCCGCTAGAAGGAGCAGTCAAACTCCAAACCACAATTAGGGATAATTTCGAAAGGGAATGAAAAATACATAGAACATAGAACATTAATAATTATTAATAATGATATAAGGATTTTTTGGCTAATTTCTAGAAGAAAACTGGCATTTTTTGTATTTGCTGCCAATAAGAAAACTGCACATGCGCAGTAGATATGAAAAATTATAACATATAAGCACGAGGCATGTTCTATGTATTGCCTCATGTTTATATGTTAATCTTGGCTTTCCTGCTGACGGTAGCTAGCTTAGCAAAATTATTTTATTTTGCTGAAAATAGCTTGAAACCATGGTTCAGGAAATAGATGGTAAATGTTTTTATTTTTCATTCCCTTTCGAAATTATCCCTAATTGTGCTTTGGAGTTTGACTGCTCCTTCTAGCAGGTTAGATGTCCTATTATGAACATCTATTGTATGTGTTTAAATGTACACTGTATGTATTTATATGAATAATATATAGTCTATTGACTATTTTTTTTTCTTCTCGCTAGACCACTGGTAGCAAAAAGAATTTCTAAATTTTTTTGCTACCCTGAGATTTATTAATAATAATATATATATAAAGCAGTTGTTTACTGTCAACTTAATGTGACAGACCCATTAAGGGAATCATACTGCTGCTGTTTAGCCTTAGGAAGCTAGACCGTTTCCTGTTGGCCTTGACACATTTCCTGTGTCCTTATATTTGTGAAGGGGAGACAAGCTTCTCCATCCAGCTTTAGTCTGCATTTAGAGATATGTTTCTGAGTCATTGCTCATCATCAGCCTGAAGTAGCCGACCAGCTGGTTGATAAATTTTTATTAAGATCACTACAGATCAAACACAGAAATGGGGACAGCACAGGACAAAGAATTGCACAAAATGAATGAGTTCGTTGTTTACAAAAATTTTGTGATTATTATTATATATTAAGAATACATACTTTACCAATAAATAAAGTTTATAACTTCATAAAACTTTTTTTTCCTTCCCCTTTTTTTTCATATTTTTTAGTTAGCAATTTGATTTTTCGACCTGGCAGCCTATAAGGCCAAGCAGATCACTTTTTATTTCCTCGATGATCAATTTGGGTGACTCACACCCACCTTTTTCACCACTTCCTTCCATCTCTGTTCATATACTCTAGCTGACAGGGTCCTCTTTTGCAGCCCTATCTTGCTCTCCAGATGGTATCTGAAGTAAATCAGCAATCCAGGGCTGGATATATAGGACCCTGTCAGAAAACATTCTATTCTTGTCCTCCATATACACTCTTTCAACACTGCTACCGTACAGAAAAAACAAGCCTTCAAAAGTCCAGTTGGCAGTATCATCTTTATCATAGATCCAGCCGACAGCTGTACTCGTCCTAGATGCAACAACACATGTTCTACGTAAATTATCAAGCTGGAAAGCTGCCGACAATGTACAAAAGCGTGCTGGACAGTTTCACTGTCCTGCCCGCATCTTGGACATGTCGGTGGCACTGCTAAACTGTGCCTGAATAACTTCTTGCGAACAGGTAAAGCATTCCTGTAACACTGCCAAGTCAGAGATTTTTGAAAATTATCCAAATACTCTGGCTTGAAGGTTTTCTGAAACAGGTTGGTAAGTTGGTTCTCATCGAACCCCAGAGCCCCTCCTAGGATGTCATCGATTTTCCCCTCCACTAGCCCTCTATAGGATACCAAGGTGGTATACCCGCAGCCAGCCTTGCCCATCTTATGGATTAGCCAGAGTGCCTGACGGCACTCCTTCTGCCATAAAGTCAGCTTACGTCTTTTAATGAGACTGGGTTTAAATCTTTCCAGCGAGGCCGGTCACAGCAAGAACTCCTCCACCAACGGACTCCACACCTTATCACCCTCCAGATGGCACCAGAGATGTCTCAGCCTCAACGCATGTCTGCGCATCATTAGCCAAGGCATCCCCAAGCCACCCTTTAGCGGTTCCTGGCAGCACACGGAGCGCCTCACAAGTGGCTTTCCCCCTCTCCATAAAAAGCGGAAGAGGAGTCGTACCAGCTTGTTTGGCCAAAAATTGGGGCAAGGCACAACAGACAGGCGATAGGTGATTACAGATACTATAAACACCTGCACCACCTCCGCTCTACCCTTCAAGGATAGAGACCTTCCAGACCACTTCCGTACTATGGTCTCCACCTTGTCCACTACCTCGCTCCAATTCTTCTTTGTCTGGGAATCTGAACCAAACCTAACTCCAAGCAACTTAACAGGACCATCTGTCCAGTGTCCAACAACACTGGATGATATCAGCTTGTTCCTTCAGGTGCCGAGGCACAAACCAATGGACTTGTCCTTGTTAACCTTTGCTCCTGCCACCGCTTCGTATCTTAAGAGAGCATCTTCTACACGAGGTAGTTGTGATTCTTTAGACACGATGAGAGTGACGTCGTCTGCATAAGCAGAAGTGAACTTACCGCATCCAATCTCATTAGGGTTGCTGCCTAACTTCTCCAGCCTCCGCAGCAATGGCTCCAGGGACAAAACATACAGGACCAGAGACAAGGGACACCCTTGATGAACAAACTGCTTGATCGAAAATGGCCCCGTTAGGTAACCATTTATCTGGACGGTGGACTTGATGCTGCTATACATAGTGGAGATCCACCTGCAAA
>NC_068981.1:111103875-111105673 GCF_001194135.2 Octopus bimaculoides
TATCAAATGCTTTACTTTGGTCTAAGTGAACCAATGCCCCTCCTTTGCCGGCTAATTTCCCAACCCTATCTAAGGTGTAGCGGAGAAGGTGAAGATTGTCCTGGATCAACCTGCCTGGGATTGCACAAGTTTGTGCCTTCCCGACAAGCTTCTTCACGACAGCCGTCAACCTTTTAGCTAACACCTTGGCCAAAATCTTTAACTCTACGTTAAGTAGAGTTATGGGCCTGTAGTTACTAATGCTATCCCCCTTGCTTGCGGCCTTCTGGATCAGCGTCACAACTCCCCGGCTTACAGTACTGGGAATACTCCCATTCTGCTGCCAGTTTGCATAGAGGCCTGCCAGGACATCCCCAAACAAGTCTGGCATTAAACGATAAAACTTGTAGGGCAGACCATCCAGTCCCGGAGACTTTTCCCCAGCGCACTCGGCCAGTACCCCTCTTACCTCCGCGGGAGTGATCGGGCCTTCACAGCATTCAGCCTCACATGCTGAGAGTCGAGGCCCGCCAGCTAAGAAGTCCCTTAAGAGCTCCCCATGCTCAAGTGGACCGCTCTTCCCGAACACCCGAGCAAAATGCTGGTGAAAAGCCTTTTGCATCTCCTCTTGTCCATAGATCTTGCATCCCTGCTCGTCAGTTAAAGACTTAATACAGGACTTCTTGCCCTTCTGACTCTCCACACGACATGCCCATCTGGCTATGTTAATACCCTCTCGTTTCCCAGCATGTAATTTAGCTCTGACTCGGCACCCTTCATGTTTGGCATTGAGGTGACAGTACAAGACCATTCTCGCCGCCGACACTCTGGATGCGGAGCCAGATTCCATTGTCTCATCTAGAATTTCGACTAAGTCACCCTCTATTCTAGTCTTATCTGAACTTAGCTGATTGCTAAATCTAATGGGCTGAAGACGGATGGCTCTCTTGAGGGTGTGCCACCAACTATTATTAATGATGGTGCCACATAATACCCTCTGCACTAACTCCTTAATCCGGGTACGGAAAGCTTCACAAGCCAAAATAGACTTGTTCATTTTCTAATACCCGGGTCCCTGTCTATGACACTTATCTACATGAACCTCACACGTCACAAGTTTGTGATCCGTGTAAGGCACAATACAAAATTGTGAACAGCTAAAGCTATGCGTATCTCTTTCCTTAACAAAAATTCTATCTATGTACGATCTGCATGAGCTGTCGTTATTACTCCACATCCACTGTGGAATGCTCGGCTCATCCAGTCGGTAGCGGTCTACTAGGTTAAAGCTCTCTAGTAGACCCTTGAGGCAAGGATTCCCTTTCCTATTGGTGGAGCCTACACTATCGACGCGCCCATTGAGAATAGTGTTGAAGTCCCCTAGCAAAACTACCGTTTTAGACGGCAATAAAAAGTACTCCAGGTTCCATAAAAAACCCAACTGCCCTTGCCCTTTAGGAGCATAGACAGCTACCAACCTGAAGGATTGCTTACTTTCATGTGTTACATCCAGGACGACCAGCCTACCTTCTGGGTCCAGAAAGACAGTACGTATCTGTAAGTCCGAGTTCTTCCTGATAATGACTGCCACGCCTGGACCTCCCCTCCAGCTCGGAGAAATAAATTTCTCGTAACCATTGAGGAGGGGTGAGAACGTTTCAGGTCCCTTCATCTTGGACTTGGTGATAACAGCCACATCTAATCTATGTGAAATAAGGTCGTCCAGAAAACAAGCCTGTTTCCATTTCAACCTCATTTCACGCACATTTAAACTACCTAACTTAATCATCAAAAAAATTAAAAGTAAAA
Organism: Octopus bimaculoides; assembly: GCF_001194135.2. NCBI lineage: Eukaryota > Metazoa > Mollusca > Cephalopoda > Octopoda > Octopodidae > Octopus > Octopus bimaculoides. The sequence continues at coordinate 111,105,664 of NC_068981.1, forward strand.
ATAAACACTT
>NC_068981.1:111105917-111126017 GCF_001194135.2 Octopus bimaculoides
TTTATGCGCGGGTGGGCTTTGGTGTATTTCGCAACTTTCTCATTTTTCATATTAATTACCATTATTCTATCTGTTTTTTTGAAGCCTTTCAATGCAGGGTGAGGGACGTCTTGAAGTTCTGTCCGACAAAAATTGTACCAGCGGGGTGGGAGTGGGATGTTTTTTTTTCTTCTGTCTGTAGGTTTGATGGTGATGATGATTTTTTTGTTTGGGGAAGGGAATCTGGTGTGTGTCGTTTCTTCCTTTTATTTGAGACTGTTGTGAATTCCATTTCTGTTGGTTCACTTTTCTCCCCGGCAACTATTTTCCCAGTCGTCCTCACATTTTCTTGTTTTTGTTTTTTTTCTTCAGTCATTTTACCTTCAATTGCCACAGTGGCTGTTGTTGTTTTTTTCCCTCGTCCACTCATGTTAGCGGTGTTTTGCTTTTTTATGCAGGTCGAGCGAATGTGACACCACATCAGAAATATCTGGTCATCCCATAAGTTCTGTCCAATTTTACCTTTTTTAAAATTGAATGAAATTTAATAGTATTTTAGAATGTCTAATGGAATTAAAAATTATTTTATGCATTTGTATACATTTAAACTAATTAGATATTATTTTACAGATTAATAGAATTAAAATTTCTTTGATTAAAACCCTTTCTAACAGGGAAGTATCCAAAGAGCATTTAAGGCACATAATGGTTTATGAGTACAAAAAAGGAAACTCTGCAGCCGAAGCTACTCGAAACTCAGTTTATGGGAGAGAATGCTTGAATGAAAGAACTTGCAGAAGATGGTTTGCAAAATTCAGAAGTGGAGATTTCAGCCTTGGAGATGAAGATCGAACAGGACGTCCAATTGAGTTTGATGATAAGCTCCTTAAGGCATTACTTGAAGAAAATCCTGCATTATCAGTTGAAGAATTGGCAATAAAGCTTAGTTCAAACCATACAACTGTTCATCATCATTTTCAACAACTTGGAAAGATTCCTAAATTTGGAAAATGGGTGCCTCATGAATTGTCTGAAAGCAACCACAAATCCCGAGTTGACAGCTGCTCTTCTCTCCATTCACGCGAACTCATTTCACCCTTTTTGGATCTTCTATCAAAATGTTAAACGTCATAAACAGTGGCTTGGTAAAAGGGAAAAGCTCAACTACAACCGAGAAGGGAACTTCATGGGAAAAAGGTTCTTCTCTCTCTCTGGTGGGATTGCAAAGGAGTAATTTACTTTGAATGCTCAAGTCTACTGTCAGCAATTAGAGCATTTGAACCAAGCTTTGAAGAAAAAAAACCCAGCTTTAGTGAATCGAAAAGGAGTGATGTTTCATCAAGACAATGCACGACCCCACACTGCAAAGATCACATCACAGAAGATCGAAGAGCTTGGTTGGGAAAAAATTCCTCATGCACCTTATTCTCCCGATCTTGCTGCTTCAGACTACCATTTGTTTTGTAGTTTACAGAATCATTTGGAGGACAGAACTTTCGCAAGCCAGGAGGAGGTCGAAACTGACATTTCAGAGTTCTTCGCTTTGAAACCAAAAGAGTTTTACATTGATGGGATTAAAAAGCTTGTAAATAGATGGAAGGAAGTCATAGATAATCAGGAAAAGTACATTGATGATTACATTTCAATTAAATATAACATTTGATCACTTGTTTTCTTCATTTAAAATTCAGACAAAACTTATGGGATGACCTGATAGCAATGTTTGTGTCATAAATATTATAGTTGAAAACAATTTTTTAAAGAAAAGCATATTTTCCCAGAAACTTTTTTAAAATGTAAGAGTAAAATTGTGTTTTAGTTTTTATATTTATCTTTTTTGTGTGCATTTTTATGAAATCCAACTTGAACTTACTTCTGGATATCTTGGTTTCAAATGAGTCAGATTGAATTAACATTCTCTGACCAACCAAAGAATGTCAGCATATTTTTATATAAGTTATTCGCAATAAATTCACAGGATTGTATTTTGTTTTGAATATTAATAAACTTGAGCAAGGCCAGGTCTTGTTTCTAGTTTACAGTAAAATTGGAATATTTATTCTGTATTTTTAACAATTTGATTGAGAAGAGTATTAAGTGTCTTCAAAACTATTTTGTGCTGTTGTGTATCATTTTCTAAAGAATGCAAGGGAAAAAATAATCTCTCAAATTTTGTTTTAGTAATAGTCAGAGAAGCTGATGAGATCAATATAGTTGACCTTCTATTTAAATATTAGTAGGTCAGTGTATGTAGCATGGATGTTGAAAGGGAATTTGAAGGATTATGGTTCTGGGGAGGAGGGATTGGATGATGTATTTAAAGTGAAATCTTGTAGGTTAGACACAGTAAGTGGGGTGGGAAGAACAAAGATGGATTGGACAGAGAATGTATGCAAGCATCTAGTTCAGAGGGGCACAGGTCCAGTAATGGAAAAGGATTTGGGCAGTAGGTATTCAATAAGGCTATATCCAAGATATCTGCTCAAGGATCACAGAATTTTTTATTACGTTTTTCATCCCTGAATTTAGCATTAAATATACATATTTATCTTAAAAAGTGTTAATTTACCCAAGATGTTAAAATTGTCCTTGAGTCTCACATCATTATATGCATTTAATGTTCTTAACCTCCTTACTTTTGATGAGGTTCAAGCCAAAGGCTTCTGAACATTATCTCTTAGTTATTCTACATGCTTGTTCACAGCTTCATAACTTATAATCACAAGGATCAATAAATGCTTGTATTAAGTAAAGAGCTGGTAAAATTTCAACAACCAATCCTGTTTAAAGAAAATTTTCCAAATATGAGTAACTCTTCAAAAATTTTAATGATATTTGATTTTTACATACCAAATTGATTAATACTTTTAGTATCAAATACTTTCCTTATTGAATACATTTATTCATTTCTTTAAATATTAACATATAGACTGAAAAACGTAGTGATTGAACTAATTGTAGAATTAAAAGATGTTGCTAGTTAATTCATTATTGTTATTGATTTTTTTTTTACATATTTGACAGCTGCTCATATTACATTAATATGATGATGATGAATTATTTCTAGAATGGAAATTACTTCATTTTGAGGGAAAGGTATTGTTCAATGTTATCAATTCTGCTAATTAAAAAATACAAGATAACACTTACACCCTTAATCGGGGTTAAGGTATGATGACTGAGGAAAAGGGAGAATAGCAGCTGTCTGATGGCCTCTGCTATAACAGTAAATTTACTTTATATGAGTGTCACATTTTAGTAGGATTACAGCTTGGCAGGAGGTAATAGTTCATGCACCACTTTAATTCACATTTAATATCTTGTGCTTCTACAATGCCCTACAATAAAATGCATAGCAGATTTTGTATTTGAATATTTCACATGTCAAAAGATTTTATGAAACAGTGAATAATAAAATTCAAATATTGACTTCACTCCTTACTCCTCTCATTGCATGATAGTGTGTGAGTTGGAACTTATATGCACTGCTACACTCGACTTCAGATTCTCTTACTTCTTCCTTTGCAAAATCACCTGGTAGTCAATCTTTTAACTTCCAACAGTACAATCAAAATACTGAGCTACTCTTATACTGAATATATACTATAAATTAATCTGTACTATGTGTTGAGATAGCTAATAATTATTTGCATTAGTTGACATTGAATACAAAAAAAAAAGAAAACCCCCTAGAAATTGAGAAGTACGTGTTTGCCTTACTTCTGCATACTCACCTCCTATTTCTATCATTATATAGGCTACTATAGCAGCAGTAGAATTTGTGAGAAAAAAAAAAAAAACAGTATGTCTATAGGCATGTGATTGAATCCTGTTAGTGATTTTCATTTTTTCTATCTTGTAGCAAGGCTTAAGTCTAGCATGTTATTGTGTGTAGCAGCATCCCCTTACCTATGTCTGTTCTCTGATGGTGAACTTAGCTAGAAGTTTCTCATGCTACAAATGGTTAAAAGCTTTACTGATTATATGTGGTGTAACATTACTTTCCTAAAGTTTTCAAGAATGAAAGCACACTAGTGAGTGATGTACAACAAATTTAAGATCTAACTCTACAGAAATCATACTGTTAGTCACTGAGGTGGTGATAGGTATTGAAATTAATGAAGGGGGTTTGTTGACAATTATTTTTCATGTTTCAGATGTTGAGAAGTGGTTGTTTGCAGAGACAGAAAAATTTAACCTTTTTTGGGTATGTAATACACTGTAATAGAAAAGAAAGAGACAGAGAGGTTGAAGAGCTAGCAAGGATAACACCTAGTTCTAGGGCTTTTGTTAGAAGTTGATAAAAAGGATACCTCCTGAACTAATCATCTTACTAACTTGGAGAAGTTTCCACACATGACAACTGTGTACATGATGGAAAGAGCATCTAAAAGGAAAGTTCAGAAGAAGTTTTGTCGGATCTATGTTATGTGAAGTTGGAGATGCAGTGAGTTCAAATGTAGAGTTATTTCCAGTTGCAATTGAATCATCTTGATTAAGGAAGAGTGGGTAGAATGACTGTGCAAGAGGTCAGTTTTCTAGATAAGATGTGTTATGCACATAGTCATTCATTACTCTTCTAATAGTAGTCTTGCAGGTAATATGGTGGTGGGAGGAATTTAAAACAGAGTTCCTTGTCTGTACTGCTACAGCACAACAGTGAATAAGTCACTTTGTGTATGAAGGGATGTGCTTTAGAAGTTGATTTTAGCAACTCACTTTTCACTCTCAGATACATTATAGATGAAACATTTATTGTTAGGAGTAGTGGATATAAAATTAATAAAGCTGTAATCCAGTTATTGGGCAGAAGTTTGTTGCAGAGGTTTACATCTCATATCTTTCTAACATCCAAGCTCTCCTGTTTTAAGATTTTTCCTCTATTGTTTTTGAATGATTGATTGTTTTTTTTTTTACTATTGTTTACTTTTTATTATTCAGAGTAATAGTAATAAATAAGCCTGTTGATTTCGTTTTTAATTACTTATCTTCATTTACCTTAATATTTAGATTAAAAAACTTACACTTATCCAAACAAATGAGCCATGTACAAAATATTTACCAGGAAATATACTTTTTAAATTCTAATTTTTGTTTGTTGTGTGTTATATATAGCTTACATATTATCATTAAAATCTCTTCATCAGCATACGGTAAACCCATTTAGATATTTTCTTACATAATTCATTCCTTTAGGTGAGATTACACGAATGGTTAGTGGAAATCCCAGATACTCCTGGAGTTGTGTTATTGCCGGTGTCCAGCAAAAAAGCCCCAAAGGTATCACAATGGGAAGTAGATCATTTAAACAACATTCAAGTGAGTGCCCTTCTGAATGTTATCAGAACAAAACCTGTGAAAAGTGTGTGTCATCTCATGGAGCAGAAGGTGGATCTCAGCATTGTGTATGGAGTGAAAAATTACATGAGGTAAGTTGAAAGTATATTAATTTTGAGTGTATATGTTTTTGCCTTTATTTTTGTTTATTTTAAATAATCTATTAGTACTGGATGTCTCTTCAACATGCTTTCTTTTTTTTTCTGCCTTTTATCTGGCTACTAACATATTTAATATACTAACAGTACTAGTGGAAATTTCATGATTATCTGAAATCTGTGAAGTAATTGAAAGTTTACAGAAAATATGCAATATATAATTTTGGGGTGGGGATTGTATTTGAAATATTTCATTCTTTAGATATCATAAAAGTTCATGTACATTGTACTGAATGTACAGTCTTAGGAGAAAACATCTCTAAAAGCTTTATTCCTTGATGCATATGTGTTATTTATACATTGAGAGTTGTCATCTATTATTTTTCATTTTATATTAAACTCTTAATCAAACATAGCCTGTCTATTCTGCTACTATACAACTGTGTGAGTAAATATTTAACACACACACACACACACACACACACACACACACACACACACACACATTGACATAACATTATATATATAGGTACAGATGTTAGTATTTTTCATAAAAAGCACCTTTTGAGCATTGGGTTTTCCTCTCAAGCACAGTATATTGCATCCATCAAGCAATATACTGTGCTTGAGAAGAAAACCCATCAAGCCAAGTGAAATCATAGTCTTGGCAGATACTGGTGCCATGCCAGTGGCATGCAAAAGAACCCATTACACTCTTGGAGTGGTTAGCGTTAGGAAGGGCATCCAGCTGTAGAAGCCATTCCAAATCAGACTGGAGTATAGTGCAGCCCCTCAGCTTACCAGCCTTCATCAAACCACCCATCCCATGCCAGCATGGACAACAGATGATGATGATGATGACTAAGATATAATTCAAAAACACTTAAAAAATACAGATAGATAGACTAAGAAAGTTAGACAACCAAACATGCAGTGACATTACAAATTTGTTCTCTCTTGATATTCTTCCTTCTTCCCCTCTGTCTTCATGTTTAGATCTCCACTCTCTTCTCTTTCACCTTCTTTCTCTTGCATGTATCTCTCTTTGTCTCTCACTTCTCCTCCCTCTGTATTTTTTATATTTGAGTTACTTTCCTCAGCATTACATGAAAGGTAGAGTGTACTATTGTATTTGTCAGCAATATTTTATGCACAACCATACTATTTGTGTTTCCTTATTAAGCTATATATTAATACATTAAGGTCGAAATGCATTATGCTATCATATGACTAGTTGAAGAGAAAAGCGAAGAGTGAGAAAGAAAGATGGAGAGAGAAACAAGTGAGAGAGAGAGAAATGTAGGGGGAATGTAATGTTTATTATGTGATTAAAACCTTAGTTGAAGGAATGATGTAGAGAAACAGAGTTAGAAATACAATGTTTAGCAGTGAGGTTATATTCTGGTGGTGATGTTAAAGAAAGGCAGAGAGAAAGAAAAGTGATATTATTGCTAGCTGATCCATGAAGTTATGTAGTTAGTGGAGTGAGAGGTGAAGAGAAAGAGAAAAAAAGAAATGATAATGACGTGAAGAGGAGGATGAAATGGTTAAAATGTTTGTTGAAGTTAGAGGTAAAGAGAAAGAGAGAGAGAGAGATAAGTGTTTAGCAGAGGTAAATTGTAAACATTGGATATTATTGTGACTGATAAGAAAATAACATTTTAATAATAATTTTTTAATATTGTGTGTCAATTTATTTGTCTGTCTATCCACATTGAATAATTCATCAATGGGTGGGTGGTTGGAGGAAAGAATAATAATGATAAATCTATCATAGATAGAAAGATAGATTTTTCAATGAAAGTGAGACAACTTAGCAAAATAACCACAGATGTTCTTATTTTTAAAAATTTGTTAATCAAACTTTGTATTGACAAGAAAATTAGATATAAACAAACAATTGAACTGAAATGAAATGAAATGGAATAATCTTGGTTGGCAAACAACTTAGACTGAGCTTTGTTACTGAAAAGTGTAATCATAGTTGTGGTGATGATGATAGTGGTGGTGGTAGTGAGTGAATAGGGAAAAGTGTAGTTTTTTTTTTAATTAAACCACAATTAATGCATGTGCTTAAGTGCAATTATTCATCATCTGCTCACTTAAAAATTGATCTTTATTTATAAAATGTGGATGGTAGATGATGTAAGAGAAAGAATGAGACAGTATAGGCAATGATGTGAAGAGAAGCAGAGGGTTGAATCACTAGAACAATCATGGGGGCATCAGCATGTAGAAGAGAAAATATGAATCAAAGAATATAGAATGAATGTTTACAACAGACAAGAGAATGTGCTCAAGATAGAATATAAAATGAAAATGAGAGAGAACATTAAACAAACTGTAAACATAAGGTTCAAAGTCACAGTGTTGGTGACATGAATATTTTCTGTTATCATTGTGAAGCTCTTAGATTTGTAAATGAACCTCTGAACTGCTGGGAGAAGGGTAAGTCATGTTCCCTCAGTTGCAACCTTATCCAGAAGAACTGAAAGGTGTTTTAAAATGAATGTAATGTAGAATATACAATTTATACAGGAACACTAATTTCTGTGGCTCTGTATAAACTCACAACCGTCTAAAACATTTTGTATTTACTGTGGAATTTCCACAGGTATGATAGCTTTTTTTTCCCAAAATCAAATTTTGAATGATATTTAGATTATATGCTTGCTAAATTGTGTCAATTTTACATGATTCCATTTCACATTCCATACTCATTGGCTTACAATACATGTGTTTTCAAACTTTCTTCTTAAAGCTGTATCCATTCTTTGTAGATTATAATCACTTGTCATTGTTCATTCTCAACAGATGCTCATGCCATATCTTTTAGATTATTCTTGGCTATGTTTATTTATTTGGAAAAATCTTTCCATTTCTCATTCCTCATTCTAATCCTAGATGGATAATTATCTGTAACTTTCAAAAATATTAAAAAAATGAAGTAAAAATGAAAATATCTCCATGGGTTTTTTTAACCCAATATTTACACACTATTATTTATAGCTTTATTTGCTCCAAGGATTATTTTATGTTCCCTCAAATTTTCATAATTCTTAACGCTATTTATATTTCAGTAGCTTGATTGTAATTTGATTGTAAGTGAAATGCAGCTGGCTGTGTGGTAAGTAGCTTGCCTACCAACCGCATGGTTCCGGGTTCAGTCCCACTGCGTGGCAAGTGTCTTCTACTATAGCCTCGGGCCGACCAAGGCCTTGTGAGTGGATTTGGTAGACGGAAACTGAAAGAAGCCTGTCATATATATGTATATAAATATATATATATATGTATGTGTGTTTGTGTTTGTTCCCCCACCATCACTTGACAACCGATGCTGGTGTGTTTACGTCCCTGTAACTTAGCGGTTCGGCAAAAGAGACCGATAGAATAAGTACTAGGCTTACAAAGAATAAGTCCTGGGGTCGATTTTCTCGACTAAAGGCGGTGCTCCAGCATGGCCACAGTCAAATGGCTGAAACAAGTAAAAGAGTAAAAAAAAAAAAGAATATTGTTATTTGTTAAATATGGCTGTTTAACTCTTAGCATTGTTTACAACATGAAGTCATCTGATGGTGCTTGGTTCTTTCAGCCCTGTAAACTGCCTATTTTGAAACACTCATTCCATTCATTTTAAAGCAAGTTATGAAATCTCTAATCTAAGGGAGACAACTTTAATATTTTCCTCATTTATTTATATACCACGGCATTCACTATTAATATCAATTATGTTGCTGAACTTTCCACACTGTAAAGATTTAAATAAACAAGCCCACTTTAAGCTATTTTCTGCTCAGTCAAAACAAAGACTGAACTTGTAATTTATAAAACTTTGAATAGGACGTTAAAAGTTAATTTGAACTTATTTTTCATTGATTTTATCCTTGTAACTTTTATTTTACAGTGTATACCTCCTGCTTATATCCCACTCCATTGTTCTGCTGGTGAATGTGGTTCCTTACTACGAGAGTATAATCATTGTCCAATCCGATGCATGGAAATTCAACAATGTTCTCGATGCATATCTTCCCCCAGCTGTGGATGGTGTTCTTTTGGTGATCAGCTTGATGGACGTGGCATTTGCATGCCTGGAGGCCTGTCTGGTACCAGCAATGGTCTTTGTTCAGAATCTAACATCACTTACGGTTCAACTCATCTTTCAGGTTTGCTTGTTATATTTTTTTGTTTTTTCATAAAATTCTAAAACACTTCAATCTATATATTTCTTCTTCATCATCTTTATAATTTACTGTTATCAATTGTGAATAGTATAATGTGGGTCTTATGAGTAGTAAAAGATAATAGTATTCCAAGTATACTGAACATATATCATATGAAAATTCTGCAATCTTATTTAAGTAGTTTTGTAATGTGGATGTATGAAGTTTGAGTATTATTTTTTTGAAACTTTAATACATCGTCCATTGTAAGGAATTATTGAATGCAAAACTCACTTTTGGCTACTTACTGAACTTAAATGTTAGACGTCTATAAATTCATTCTTCATGTCCATCTCAAGGCTGCTAATTAAGTATTAGTGAGGTTCCTACCTTGAAAATATAAATATTTAAATAGGGAAATGCGTGTAGAATTGTCATGGCCAATTAGTGTGAATTTTCCATTTTAAAATCCAATTTCATATTTATAGTGGTTTTAATTTAATTATCTCACTTCAAGATGCCCTTAGCTTCTGTTTTGGGTTACCTTCTGTATAAGTAAATTTTTTACTCACTCATGTTCATTTGATATATAATATAATGTATGTGTGTATAATGATGGTTATGGGTTTTCTTGTTGTGAACAAAAAATAAGGGCTCAGTAAAATAAAGTGGTAATCATGTTCTATGACCATGCATGTGTCTCTTCAGGCTTGCTGGTACCTTACAAACCTTTTGGAAAATGGAATAAGTTGAGAACTCAGTTTTCTCAAGTGTTTGTATATTATTTACTATGTATTTTCTTGAGTGGATGGCAAGGCCTACTTTGTTCTGTGCCACAACCCCACAATGCATCACTTCAGATTGTCTTTTAGTTTGTCTTTGAATGCAAGAGTGACCTTCTAACTGACCTTCCTGTTGGGAATTGACCAAAGAGAAGTTGTTTCAGAATTCTGATATCACTCATATGTAAAAGATGACTCTACCATCTAAGCTGGATTCTGATGTGTGTGTGTGTGTGTGTGTGTGTTTATGTGTGTGTGTGTGTATAAGTGTAGGTGTGGCAGTGTGGTAAAAAGTTTGCTTCCCAACCACATGGTTCTGCATGGCACCTTGGGCAAGTGTCTTCTACTATAGCCTTGGAATGATCAAAGACTTGTGTGTGAACTTGGTGGAGAGAAGCTGAGAAAAGCCTATCATATATATATGTATATATGTGTGTGCATATGTACATGTCTGTGTTTGTCCCAACCACCTACTACTTCACAACTTGTGGTGATGTATTTACATCCATGTAATGTAGCAGTTCAACAAAAGGGTCCAATAGAATAAATACCACACTTTAAAAAAAATGAGTTGATTTGTTTGACTAAAATTCTTGATGGCAGTACACCAGCATGACTGCAGTGTACCACCTCATGCTGTGATTTCTGCCTCATAGATGACAGAATTTATCATACACACCTGGTCATGTGGGCAAGCTTTAGGGTTTCAACAGTTACAACTGGGAGTGGGCTCTTGGTGATGCTTATGAGTGATAATGTTCTTTATATTGTGGCAGCAGCTGTATGATATTTTAACCAAATATCTTTTAAAAATCTTCCTGTATTTATGGTTTACTGGGAAATGCTTATCTAAAAGACAAGAATTTCTTGCCTACAGCACTTCTAACATTTAAGGAGAAGGGGAACCATATAATTTTCCTAGGTCTATTTTTAGGTCATTTATTAGGATTCAAATTTTTACTTGAAGGGTTGTAATATATCTTATCTATATAAAAGGGTGGGGGCTGCCATATACTAGCCTTTTCTCCCACCTTTTTGGAGAGAGGTTATAGGATCCAATGAGACACATTTTATGGACATGAAACCCTGGGTAACTTTCTCTAAATTAGTGTTCTTTGAAACCTGTGAGCTATGAAAATGTTGTCACCTCTCTTAAATCATCCATTCACTTCATGCCTTTGAAGACACATGAAATAAGATAGCCTTTATTTGAGAACAAGTAAGGATTAGTCACAGTTAGGACATCGGACTGTAAAAAAATCTCTCAATAATATATTTGCCAAACCAGAAGCAGTTGTAAGAATGAGTAAATGAATGAATGAACATGTACAGATGTCTCTGATATATAGTTTAATTATTTTTATTAGCCAGTTAGGAACTATATTCTACAAAATCATCTTGGCTAGAATGCCTTTGATTGTAATTTTATTTGATCAAGGTTGACTAGGCTTAATCAACAGTGACTAACCAAATTTTTTGCAACCTACACTCTACTCTTTTAAAAATATAAAACCATACTTGGTAATGTTAGGCCAGAAAAAAAAATTGAATAACCATATCTGGGATGCTAGTTGTATAATAAAATGTTAATACTTATCAACACACAGATCATCTTGAATCAGGAAATAAATTTTAAAGCAATGATTTTGCACAAAACAAGCAATGAGAATGCTGAAAAACAGTTGGAGTCATAGTTCTATACAAACAGACAACCTTTAGAAACAAAAGTTAATCTTAACATGTCTGGAACTACAACAAAGGATACCAAAATATCAGTTTTCACCATTCCTTTATATTGGAATCCCACTCCAATAATGATGTTACTGCTTATATTACATTGTTAGTAACAAGAGCAGCTAACAAACTAAAGTTGAAGTGCATTATATACAAAATACAACATCCAAAGTAGGCAATGAACATACATAGACATAACTTTAAAAATTTAAACATCAGGCAGTACTCCAGCAAGGCCACAGCCTTTGGGCTCAAATACATTAAAAAATCCTCCAGTATACACTAACAGCTTAAAAGATGTAACCTTTAAAGGACTGAAAGCTCTTTAAACATATAAGATATTTACAATACAAGAAACAATGTTATGAACCTAGTTATAAATATGACTCCTCAAATTTCTACTCTTTCAGAAAGCAGGATAAGCTGGCCTCATAAATAAAAATCATAGAGACAGTACATAGATGCCACAGATGATATACAAATTCTAGCAGGGCATAATATCAGACTTGAAATGCAAACATTGGAGGTAACATTGAACTTTAACCCAACAACATGAAATACATTAGCATAATAAATATATAAGTACCACATCAACCATGTAGCCAGGCTACACGTCCTAGCTGTGATAATAAAATACTCTTAGACACCTTCATTGAAAGAGACTTCTGCTTGCACAATACATCTAGTACAAAACCTATACAGATAAACAGAAGTGTTGACACACAAGTAACTACCTATGCCTTAAGCAATCCACACATTCCAGTAAATTTATTGCATCTCATTTCCAGGTGTCTACTCCAATAAAAGGCAGAATTGAGGTTTTCGAAATTTTTATATCCTGGTGTTGGATAATTAATTTAATGAAGCAGGAGGGAAAGAAAGTATTCACATGATGCACTATGATTGGTGTTACACAAGGTTAAACACTCTCTTCCAACGGCTCACAGTGAACTGCTTACCTCAATTGCTGACAGGTATTTTATAGCAATGTGTCAGTCCACTTTTAGTCACTTGGAGTGGGGGTCGAAATCCTTCCACAACATCTCTTTTTAGAATTAGTCTCTCCTAACTTCTCCCCTCTTGAGAATTAAACTCCACTCAGAATTTTAATATTTCTTATTCTTAGGGTTCAATTCCAGTATTTCTGTTCTTTTTTGTTTTCTGGTGTAGTTTCAAATTGTTTGGGTGTTGGTACCTCAAACATGTACAATACTTCCATGAGAATTTCATTTTTTGTGACTGTTTTTTCCACAAATCATTTTTTAAGTTGGTTAATATGTCTTTTATGTTTGACATTTTTTCCTTTTACTTGGAATATCATTCTTCCAATTTGTTTAATAATTTCACTGTTCTCCCAGTTTTCTTTACCATATCTATAGGTTTTTTTAAAAAAAATTTTGTTACCTAACTTAAAGAATTTTGAAGTATTTTTGTTGTTTGTCTTTTTTCTGTTTTCACTCAGTGCCAACTTAAAAAAATGGATCTGATTTTTCTAGCAAACATCAATTCTGTGGGTGACATTCCAGACAGGGTATTTGGATTAGGTGTTATTCGGTACACTCTTAGAAATTGTTGAAGTGCAAGGTTGTCCATTACTTCATTGTTTGCCTTTTTCAATACCCTCTTAAAAAGTGTCAAAAAATGCACCACTTCTCCATTTGACACAGGATAATAAGGCAGAGTGGTCACATGTTTGCTACCGAACATTTTACAAAATTTTCTGAACTCAGCTGAAGTATATTGAGTTCCATTATCAGACACGATGGTATCAGGGATACCATACCTTGCAAACAATTCATGTAAAAAAAAACTTACTATAACCATAGATGTTGGCTTTTTACACTTATGTACTTCAGGTCACTTTGAAAAACTGTCCACCATAACAAGGTAATATGAACCCTTAAGTGGACCTGCATAATCAACATGCAGTCTCAACCATGGAATATCTGTTTTTGGCCATGGTTGCCATTTAGTGCCAGGTGCTTTCGCAGCTAAGGGTACACCCTCTGCATGCTTTCACTAGTTCTTCAATCTCACGGTCCATTGTTGGCCAATATACATAACTTTTCATTAACAATTTCATTGTTGAAATCCCTGGGTGACCAATGTGAAATTCCTTTTGTAATTGTTTCTGTAATGTAACTGGCACTATGAATCTTTTTGCAGACATCAACACATTGTCACACATTGAAAATGGGTTTGTGTTTGTGTTGCACATATTTTTATCTCTTTTAGCCCTCAGCATTTCTTTTATTTTTGTAATGAATTTATTGTTTTCTGATTTTGATTTTATGTTTTGTAATGTGATTGGCAGATCACATATGACGTTACACAAAACATTTTGGATTTGATTTTCCGCTTGCAACACAGCAATCACGGTATCTTCAAACGGTTTAGTATTTTTTAAAATCAGTTTTGATAAGCAATCAGTGTGTCCTAACTTCTTGGATGGTATATACTCCATCTTAAAATCATAGTTTAATAATATAGTACTCCAGTGTTGCAACCTATTAGCAGTAGGGATTCCTTCCTTAGAACCATATATAGATAATAACAGACAATGATCAGTCTGTAGTTGAAAACTTCTACCATCTAAAAATCTATGAAATTATTTTACAGCAAAAAAATTACTAGAGCCTCTTTTTCAATTTGGCTGTAATTTTTTTCTGCTGATATCAGAGAATGTGAAGCATGAACCACTGCTTTCATGTTACCATCTTTATATTTATGTATCATTACTGCTCCTATACTGTACTCAAAGACATCTGAAGCTACTACAATCTCCACTGCAGGATCAAAGTGTGCTAACAACAAATGAGATGTTAATATTTTTTAATTTCGTCAAACAACTTCTGACAATTTTCAGACCAATTCTGCTTTACATCTTTTTTTAATAGATTATTTTAGTGGGACTCATACCTTATGCATATCTGGAATATAATTTTGGTAATAATTCACCAGTCCCCAAAAAAGCTTATAAGGTCGCTATATTTGTCAGAGGGGGCATATTTTTAATTGCATCTGCCCTTGACGGATCTGGTCAATGCTCATTTCTGTCAATTTGTCCTATTATTTTTGGTAAGAAAAATTCACACTTTTTTTTACTCAAAGTAAAGCTGTAATACCTAATTTTTTCAAACACAAAATTTATGTTCTCTACTTGTTGGTCCTGGAATTCACTTTTTATGAGTATATCATCCAGATATGGAATTGCGAATTCACAGTCCGCTAACATAACATCCATAATCTGTTGAAAAATTGCTGGTGTGATTTTTAAGCTAAATGGTAACTTGTATTTATGCAGTCCTTCATGTGTGTTAATTGTTAGGTATTTAGAGCATTCACCGTCTACTATAATTTGTATGTATGTATCAGAGAGATCCAATTTAAAAAATATCTCTGATTTTATTATTCTTTTTCTTAACCTACACAGTTAGTGATACTTATTGATGATATTCCACTTTTTGGATAACTCCAAATTTTTCTAGTCTCTCTAGCTCCAAATTTATCTGTTCTAATGCTGCGAATGGTTTAAATGCTGGTATGGCATTTTCTTTTATTTGAAATGTTACCTTTGTTTTGGTGCATAGACCTAATTCATCAGACAGAACTTCAGGAGAAATCTTTTTTAATTTTTTTCTAATTCGTCTGACAACTTATTTGTACTGGCGGAAAAAAACCATTCACATTTTTACCAAAAAGATTTATGATGAGGTCCCATTAGTTAAATAATTTTATCCAGTCAGTTCTGAATAAATTTGTCATATTATTTATCACAAAAGCTTTGGCTTTTAAGGTTTTTTCACAAAAAGTAACATCACTTGTCAATTCACCCTTAAAATGTAATTTTTTTCCTGAAACACCACATGCAATTTTCAAAGTTTCTTTTAATCTAGGTCTCCAGATTTTTTATTGAGATATCACTGCCTATATCCAATTGTAACTTTACATTTGTGTTATTAATTTTTACATACACAAATTTCCTTTGAGGCTTGTTCGTATTTCTTGTCATCGATAACCCATTTATGTGATTTTTTCTATTGAACTGTTTTTTAGGTTTTGCTTTACAGTATGATTTTTTATGACTTATCACACTTGGAGCATATTATATTTTTAAACAGACAGTTACTTTTAAAATATAGACCACTGCACCCCATTACCAGATGACAAGCATGAATATGAAAGCAATCTTTTTCTTCAGTTTTATCTGCATCATGTCTTAAATTTATAATCCTCTGGCATTCTTCTGCTACTGCTTGTAGAGTTAATTTTTAGTCCTGTTCTAATTTTGTTAATATCTGGGAATTTATATCTGCATCTTTGTTTGCAGTAAGCCCTTGAACAACAATTAGACATTTGAACAAGTTTGGAGTTAATTCATTTCATTTGAATTTTTCACATTCTCTGTTAACAACTCCAGTATTGGTGACAAAATTTTGATCATCGTTTTTGACCAAATTTAAACATTACCAGCAAGTATTGGACAGGGAACTTACTTCACTGAAAATTTTCAATAAAAAATTAATTGCTTCATCAAAACAAACCTCACTGGTTTCTTCGGCAGAATATAATTACTATATTTTTCATGTTCAGCAAGGAATAACTTTCTTAAAATGTAGTCATATTTTTTTTTCATCCACCCAATTTTTACATTCTTCTTTGAAGATTTCTTCATATCTTCGAAAATATGCGTAATCCCTTCTGGTTTATAGCTGAATTCTTCAATTGAACTTGCTACGCTGTCTTTAACATTAATTCCAGCAACTGTTGGTTTTGTTGTTGTTGCAATTGCACCACAGAGGTCAATAAGTCCTCCATATTAAACGATTTTTCTTTGGTTTCACACCAAAAAAAAGAAAAAATTGCACTGTCCAATGCAAACTTCGAACAACTTGTCACCATTTTTATATCCTGGTGTTGGAAAAATAATTTAATGAAGTAGGGGCAAAGAAAGTATTCACACGACACACAATGATTACTGTTGCTGACAGTTCTTTGTGTCACTTAGTCACTTAGTGGGTGGTCGGAAATTCAATAGCACCACATTCGCAAGTATAGAATGACAGTTAATATTTCTGTCCTCATAGCTGAAGATTAGAAGTTTCAGAATCAATCATGATTTTTTTGTAAAACACTCCACTCTTGTGCTGCAGCTTTACATTCCAGTTGGGTCCTCCTTGTCTACGCCTTGATGTCATATTTCCATTTTCATATTTTTTGCTTGCAAGCTTTTTCTGTCCATGCAGCCCTTGAGGGTGCAACGTTTAAGGTTCTAGACCCTGATAACATGGCCAAAATATTGCAGTTTTCACTGTCTGTCTAATATTATGAAATTATCAATCTTCTCTCAGACTAAATTCTTCATTTTATGAGCCACCCAACTGATTTGTAGCACTCACCTGTAGTACATTATCTCTAATACCCTCAGTTGCTTAGTCTTTATCCACCTCTAGGGCCTATGTTTTACACTTATACAGTGTTATAGTAAATAGATTTAGTAAGAAAATTGTAGAAGCTTCTAAGAAATGTGATGTGTAAGTCTGCATATAAAAAAAATAAACCTTATTACACATCTGAAACAGTCAACTTCATAAGATTTAAGGACAAACTCAGCCACAATATACAGAAATGTAGGTCAATATCAAGGAATATAACAGAAAGGTAAGGGTATAACAAAGAAAATAAATAAAAGAAAAGCTGACACAAACATAGACACTCACCTAAAATACTCAGAGCCTAAAAGAGTTATTGCACTCAACAACTTCAACTATACCAAATCTACAGAATTTGGGAATTAGGCAAAATTATAACAATTTTTAATAAGTTACAAAGTTCCAACTGAAGAAATATTGCATAGATCAGTACTTCGCAAACAGCAGTACTGTTCTCTGCAAGGCAGTGGAAAATTTTACCTAGGTACTGAGAACAAAGGGGGTAATAGCTGCTTCTGTACAGTCTTTTTAGTATTTGACTCCTGTTTATTTTTAAATGAAATTATAATATCATGACAAAATGTTTGTTAACCACAATCACAACAATAACAAATGTGAATAAGTAAATAAAACAATACATGCCATTTGCAGTATTTTCTTGAAGTAGGGTGGTGCTGTGTCAAACTAGCTTACAGAACTGGTCTGATAGTATGTGTATATATTAAAAACAGAGAGGAGTTTAAATTATAGCAAGAGGTATTGAAAAGGTTTTAGTAAAAGAAAAGGAATGATAGTTAAAAAGGTTTGAGAAGCACTGACATAGATTAATCCCCTTTTAAGACACCCTTCCTGAATAGTTGTATAAAACTACCTTTGATATCACAAATGGATTCACACTGCTACACTCAATAACTCTCAAAAATATTGGGTAATTCAATAAATTATTTACATTCATTGCTGCACAATTTTAGCTTCAAGCTTATTTAAAAGAAATCAATATTTCATTTCTCAAAGCATGTTGTTTAGCTCTATGTTAACCCTGGTTGAGCATATTTATGATCAAAAACATTTCAGCCATAACCATCCTGTCTTAAGGCTATTTAAGAACTATACATGGAGATTAGGTGACAGTAAAGAGACTCCTTAATAATGTTCATTGAATAAGTGGTTTTCATTAGAACAATTAAATTTAAGCAGAAACTATTATTAAAACATGGAAGAAACAAGCATAAATTAACATAAGCTTAATAATTTGAAAATAACTAAAGAAAGTATTTAGAATATATAATAAAAATTGCATGAGTGAGATCCTACTGATATTTCAGTGCTAGTAATTAATTTCAAATACCTTTTATTTTATAGAAAGAATCCAAGATAAGTTTCCTGATAAAGATTTAAAAATTTCTTGGGTATTTGTAAAATGCCCTCCTGAAGATGAATGTAAGAATTCACACCACACTTGTGATGCTACAACCGAAAAGTGTGTTGATACACCAGATTCCTTCAAATGTATTTGCAAACCAGGTTATAAAAAAAGGTGATTTCATTTGACTTTGTACCTTTTATTTTTTGTTTCTATTTTTATTTACATTTAAATTGTTGTTCATGCTTATTCTTCTCTGCTGACTGAGTATAACATTTCTTATAATTACAATTTGTGAGGAAAGGTATCAAGTATGTGTCATGAACTAATACTTAAAAATGGCAAAATGCATTAATAGAGTAAATCTACAAAAGGCCTTATCACAATGAGACAATATGTAAAAATAGGACAACAAATGTTGTCACCACACTCACAAAAGGTAAAATGGTAAAGTTGTTACAGTGTCAGATAAAATTCCTTGGATCATTTGGTTTGGCTCTCAGTATTCTGTGTTGAATTCCTATTGAGGTCAACTTTGCTTTTCTCCTTTCAGAGATGATAGACAAAGTACCAGTCCATTGTGATGAACTAACAGAAAGACTGCCTGCAGGCAGTTTTCTGCTAGCCCTTTGATAATATTTTCATATTTGATTCCCAATTCTTATAATTTTTATATTTTACGTCTAATTATTTCTTTGTATAATAGGGCTCACTTGCTTAGTAAGTATTGCTTTCATTATTTTATTTTATCATAATCTTTTCTAAACAAACATCACGATAGTCCAACAACAGAGGGAGAAGCAGTTTGTCAAGTTTTGCCTTCCCTTCAATGCAACATAGCGATTTCAATTCAGCAGCCTTTCTGTAAGCTTTGCAGTGTGTGTGTGTGTGTGTGTGTGTGTGAGAGAGAGAGAGAGAACATTGCAAACAATGAATGAAATAAATATGAAATGAAAAAATCATATAAATAAAAAGGGCATTACTACAGATGTATATGCTCCCAACTTTGTTGCCTCATAACCAGAAAAATGGATACTTTTTAACAAAATTTTCTACAAATACCACTTAGATGTTGTGGCTTCAGAGTATATAGGGATTTAGGAGAAAGAATTTTTCTGAGGGGGTAGAGAGAGGCGTTTTGGAAAATTCACACAGTCTGACTTTTTTCCCTCATAATTTTCAAGAAGATGGATACCTTTTAATGAAAATTTATAC
>NC_068981.1:111126176-111132373 GCF_001194135.2 Octopus bimaculoides
CACTCTTACATGTATTGATGTTTTTCAATATGTTTCCCCCATAAATGCTATGAAAAAGAAAATTTAAGAAATTATGAATTTTTTGCAACCCCACTCCCTGCCCCTGATTGTCTCTGTTTAGAAATTAAAATATTGGAGAGGCTGAGAAGGTCATTGCTGGCACTTATCCACAGTGATTTTAAAAAGTTACGGAGATGTACTTGCATAGCAAGTACATCTGAGATTGTGTGCTGAAACAAAAACAATTGCAGCGTAGATGTTTTTAAACCATTCAAGAACACACAGAAACCATTAGTTTCATGGCACTACTTAAATACAGAGGTCCTGAAGCATCTACGTAACAATATGAAGGGGAGGGTTTGTTTTAGGGTTAGTTTTTAGGGTTAAGGTTAGGGCTAGTTTTAGGGTTAGTTAGGGTTATGGTGTCATTACACGTCCACAATGCGTACATTTAAAATGTTTTGTATGTAACACCTGTATTTAAGTAGTACCTCTGTATTTAAGTAATACTGTTAAGGGACCTCTGTATTTAAGTAGTACCAGTTTCATTTCAACATTAGAATTTCATTTGTGTCAAAATATTTTCTTCGCTTTGAAACCGCGACCTGTTCACTGACAAAACTTTGCAAAAGTAATGCAGCACAAAGTTTTGTCAGTGAACAGCAAACACATGCACACACACACACATTCATTGCCTTTCATTTGTGTGTATGTTTATCTATGTGTGTGTGCAAGTGTGTCACTGTTGAAGTCGCTCGTGCAACTTGTTTGTGTATATATTGGCTTAGTGGTGCAGTGTGTTTGGAAACTGTGAATAAAGTGCAAGTTTCAAGTGCTTGTTGGTAACTTGTTTTCCTCCTCGTCTTCTAATAGTAATTACCCAACTTTCTAGGCTCTTCTCACAGCTATCCTGCATTCAAAACTTATACGGGTATTTTAAAATATTTCATTTAATAAATAATAAATTACGTATACATTAATAGAATAATGAATAATAAATTATGTATACATTAATAGAATAAACTGTCGGTTTTCCAAATAGTGAATGAAAACTTAAAAGAGAAAGTGAGAGACTTTGTAAATGAGAAAGTGGAATACTCCGCAGTGAATGCAATGAATATTTGAATTTGTGAATTGGATGCAGTGATTGCAATGAATATTTGAATTTGTGAGAAATTGGAGTTTAAAAAATTCAAGAAACTTGAGAAATTAAAATTATAGGAAATTTGTTAGAACATGAATTTATAAAAATATTTCCAGACGGTCAACCATTTAATAATTGCTTTCTTTTAGTACTTTTAGTAATTGTTATATACCTAATTAATAAGCAGCTTTCTCCATTATAGTATAGATTGACTGAAAGTTGATGGCATTGGATAAGTCACATCGTAGTATTTAATCTATCTCTCTGCATTTTGAGAGCAATGCCTTCCACCATACTGGTAGCAAGTTACATGAGCCCTTGCATTTCCCTTGGACAATATTAGTAGCATAGAGAAGAGAAAATAGCATGCATGGGCAACTGCTGGTCATCCAGAAAATTTTTTTTACTGAAGTCTGTACCTTTCAGAAGAAGCTTTCCAGGTGCAGATCCGTAAATTCATGAGGTATATGGGGGCCCAATATATGTATGTTTTCTTTGAGTTTAGTTTAAGTTCTTATTGAGAGAGTTCAAGCTCATTTCTAACAAAGCAACAAGACTTTTTGAGTTAAGTGAGTTCTCAGTGTTTGTGAATATGTGGTTGAGTTGGTATGTTGGTTGAACTGTCGATGCATACACCCAAGTGTGTGCATCTAGTCACATAAGAATTTTGCATGGAGAATTTTTGGAATGTCTTACAAATCTTCACTGTGCCACTTATAGAGTGGATTTGGAGAACCCATGTCAGTTTTTTTTTTTGCTCTTTTTCTGTGAAACCAAGTGTTTCTAGATTTTGTGCAAATTTGTTTGTACATAACATAATGCACCTATGATGATGGATACAAGAACTGTAAGTTCTGCATTAATTTGCCATAAATCTTCTTTTTCTGTTGGACTTTTATTGTACACTCATGTCTACTGGGTAGCTGTATGTATGCTTGCATACACACACATACATATGTATATATGTACGTGTGTGTGTTTATTATAGATGTACACTGGCAGGAAGCTTTCAGAAAAATCAGCAAAATTCCATTAAGTGGACACATATAAACATTTACAAAAATGAACCTACCTACTTATAAAATATTTTCAATTTATAAATGCTCAGATTCAATTAAAAAAACATTGATGAATAACCAAAGAAAACACTTTAAGAAATATGAGCTATGCAATACTTTGATTAATAATCACTTTGAATAAAGGTGAAGTTATAAAGAACAAAGACAAACATTGCAAACTAACAATTTTTTAAAGATACTTAAAAAGCAAACTGCTCTCTCTTTGAATATCTCCAAGATTGCAAACCAGTTTTTGTCTTAACACACACACACACACATGCATGCGCGGCTCGATATGTGAAATCTGATCTGTTTATAAGCTTGTGTGGTTGACCTCAGTTCACACCAGTTGCTGACAGAAGTCAGGATTAGACTGCGGTTAATGTTACTGTTTTCGCAGGCTTCATTGGGTATTGTAGTAGTTGGGGACTCAGTAACTTAATTTTCAAGTGTAGTCCTTGTATTGTAATGTTTTTAGTTATATATTTTTGTGGCCAATGTATTTGTGCTCCGTAGTGGAAGGTAGACAATATATATACTAGGTTGGTTATGACAAAGCCATGCATTTGTGGAGTTTGGGATATGTGCTTCTATCTTTCTTATGTCATCCATCTATTGGTATGATATTGAGCTATTATTGAATTTCTTAAATGTTTTGGTATGTTTGTGTGAGTATCTTAAGGCTTGTTCCGCCTGCTATTAAGCAATTTGTGTCTCGATATAAAGATTTGATGTAGTTTCCCTATACATGGCTTACATCTATTTCCTCTTGCATGATACGGTTTAGCTGTACTAATTATCTCCTATTCCATTGTACAGCTATGGTTTCTATCTTTAACGGACCAGATTAGTTTGCTTAGGCTTTTGCTGTTCATCTTTCTTTTATCTCTAAATGAATTTAAATGATTAGCTCGCTTTTTTAAAAAATTTAGTGGGTTTTGTATGATTAGAATGAGGAAATAGGTCAAAATGAAGAGAGGAAGGGAAAATGAGAGGAAGAAAGAGAGAGTAAAAGAAAAAGGATAAAAGAGTAATGCATACGCACATACATATGTGCAGGCACACTCGCACTTACAGGTCGTCACACGCATGTGTATATACAGATACTTACGTATACTTATATACGCATACACACACACTCATATATTTGTATATACATATACACGTAAATATACATACACGTAAATATACATACATATATGTGTATGTGTATATATATATATATATATATATATATATATATATCATCATCATCGTTTCACATCTGCTTTCCATGCTGGCATGGGTTGGACGGTTTGACTGAGGACTGGCAAGCCAGATGGCTGCACTAGGCTCCAATCTGATCTGGCAGTGTTTCTACAGCTGAATGCCCTTCCTAATACCAACCACTCCGAGAGTGTAGTGGGTGCTTTTACGTGCCACTGGCACAAGGGCCAGTCAGTACTGGCAACGGCCATGCTCAAATGGTGTTTTTTATGTGCCACCTGCACAAGAGCCAGTCCAGCGGCACTGGCTCAAATGATGTTTTCTATGTGCCACCTGCACAGGAGCAAGTGTGGTGGCACTGGCAACAACCTCACTCGAATGTTGTTTTTCACATGCCACTGGCATAAGTGCCAGTAAGGTGACACTGGTAATGATTACTCTCAAATGGTGCGTTTTATGTGCCACCGGCACGGGAGCCAGTCAGTGGCCCTGGCAATGATCATGCTTGCATGGTGCTTTTAACGTTCCACTGGCATGGGTGCCAGTCATGTGGTGCTATCATCGGCCACGTCAGCGAATTTGATTTTGATTGTGATTTCACTTGCCTCAACATGTCTTTGCAAGCAAAGTTTAGTGTCCAATGAAAGAAAGGTACACATAAGTAGGCTGGTTACACTGCTGGCATAGGCCATGGGTTATGGTCTCACTTGGCTTGCCGGGTCTTCTCAAGCACAGCATATTTCCAAAGGTCTCGGTCACTAGTCATTGCCTTGGTGAGGCCCAATGTTTGAAGGTTGTGCTTCACCACCTCATCCCAGGTCTTCCTAGGTCTACCTCTTCCACAGATTCCTTCAACTGCTAGTTTGTGACACTTTTTCACACAGCTGTCCTCATCCATGCCTGCCACATGACCATACCAGCGCAATCGTCTCTCTTGCACACCACAACTGATGCTTCTTTGGTCCAACTTTTCTGTCAAGGCTCTTACACTCTGTCGTGTATGCACACTGACATTACACATCAAGCAGAGTGTACTGGCTTCATTCCTTGCAAGCTTACACATGTCCTCAGCAGAAGTGGCCCATGTTTCACTGCCATGTAGCATTGCTGTTCGTACACATGCGTCATACAGTCTGCCTTTTACTCTGAGTGAGAGGCCCTTTGTCACTAGCAGAGGTAGGAGCTCTCTGAACTTTGCCCAGGCTATTCTTATTCTAGCAGCTACACTTTCAGAGCATCCACCCCAGCTAGTGACTTGGTCACCTAGATAACTGAAGTTATCAACTACTTCTAGTTTTTCTCCCTGGATTGTGACAGAAGTTGTTCTCTGCACATTTCCAGTGTTTATTGCTCCTGAGCATCTGTCACATACAAAAACTATCTTCCCAGTTAGAGGTGGTTGCATGTACTTATGGTTTCATTATATTTATTTAGTAGTGTTGAGGAATTGTGTCTTAATATGTTGAATGCCTCTTTTAGGCATAGCTTACAAGCTAAGCATTGACCTTGGTATGGAAGCCCTGAATCTATTATGGGCCTTGACAAAATGTAGGGAATATTTCTATTTTTGAGATGATGTATGTGACTGGAAAGTGTTGTGGATTTACTGTTTCTCGTATGTAAAAGAATTGAGATGAGCAGTATATCACTGTTTAAAATTTATGGTTGACCCTATACATATATAGCTCTATATAGAATTGTGTAATCTGTTGAGGACAGTACATTTGTGAATTACATTAGATCTTCTACAATCAGTTTGTATCTGGCAAATTTATCCATCATAGCAATTACAAGTGGGTGTATTTTGGGGATTATTTTCAGGAATGGTAGAGGTAATACTGTCCAAGGGGAGGTTAGAGATGGCTGTAGAAAGGTCCAAGTTATTAGTATCATTATTACTATTATCATTATTATTGCTATTGTTGTTGTTAATTATTCTATCTGTAATTGTGGTGGAAGTTATGGTAGTATTCTGGATAGTGTTTGTAGGATACGTTGGGTTATGGTTGTGGTCTACCATATGGGGCTCAATGTTGGAGCTGTGTACATGATGGGCGCTTGTGTATTCAGAGTTGTTATAGTGTGAGTTTTCATAGTACAGAGAAAGCTTTCGTTTATTAGATGCTATTATTATAGACTCGAAGTTAGGTGATGTGGAATAGGATAGCTTCAGAGTAGATCTATTAAAAATAGAGTAATATTTATATTGACAAGGGAAGTTGGAGTCTAGTATATTAAAGGATTTAGTCATGTTCTTAACATTTAGTGAGAAGGGTGTGTATACCATAGAATAGAGCGTCCACCACTTTTTGAGGCGTGCTTAGGGGTAGTGTTATCGAGATATTTGGAAAATGGAGTGGGGTAGCATGACCCATTGTTGTTAGCTGTTTTAGCTTTTGACCTAGTGTCATGTTTGCATGTGGGGGTCTAGGTTGTCTTAATATGGGTTCTCCCGGGATTCTAGCATAGATCTACACAAATTTTTCTCTAGCGTAAACCTGTCTATTACGTTTGAAAATTCCCACAAAACTATTAACTTTTTAGACGTAACTTTAAACTTAGTACTCCCCTTATCACAAATCTAACCAATACCTTAAATATTTAAACATTCACTCCAATCACTACAAATCCACCTTTGATATCTGTATATCTGACCTCTCTTCCACTGAGGAAATGTTCAATAATCATGCACCAGCAGCTTCTCCCAACAAATAAAATACATCCCTAATACTAGGCTCAAGCAACATATATCTCAAATCACATCACAACGATACACCAACCATCAGAAT
>NC_068981.1:111132460-111139825 GCF_001194135.2 Octopus bimaculoides
GTGATTCTGATGGTTGGTGTATCGTTGTGATGTGATTTGAGATATATGTTGCTTGAGCCTAGTATTAGGGATGTATTTTATTTGTTGGGAGAAGCTGCTGGTGCATGATTATTGAACATTTCCTCAGTGGAAGAGAGGTCAGATATACAGATATCAAAGGTGGATTTGTAGTGATTGGAGTGAATGTTTAAATATTTAAGGTATTGGTTAGATTTGTGATAAGGGGAGTACTAAGTTTAAAGTTACGTCTAAAAAGTTAATAGTTTTGTGGGAATTTTCAAACGTAATAGACAGGTTTACGCTAGAGAAAAATTTGTGTAGATCTTTTCTAGCTCATTCTGAAGAGGATTTATTTACACTCTTGGTAACTAGCAAGGCGTTGTCTCTGTAGAGGCCTTCCTTGAGGTTAGGGAAATTCGGTGACTTGAGCAGAGTCGAATGATGCCATGGTAATGTCAAATAAATTGCTATGGTTACTGGTATTGTTATCGTGATTGGCTCAGCACCAGAGTTTGTCTTCAAAAGAAATGAGGGTTTTACAGGCATTAAGGATTATGTTAATTTCTAGTGGGGTAAAGTTAGTTAGATTCCTAACTAGAAGGAGAGCTTGATTAAGAAGTTTGGGAGAAATAGAAGAATAGTAATTATTTATATTGAATTGTAGGAAAGAATAAGGGGTTTTGTTGTTTAAGAGATGGAACCATGTTATAACTTCACCTGTACATAACCATAAGTGGACGTTTAATCTCTCCTTGACGATGGGTATTATTTCGTCCAAAATGTTTTTATTTATTCTTTACTACTAAAACTATTACTTACTTTGGTATCACCCCACCCATACCTTTTCTCTACCCATCCCTTAATACAGCCCTATCATATCACCCCTACCCACATATCTCACACTTACTCATTCCTTACCTTCTCATCTCTTGCTATCCACCCCTCCTCCACTCCTCTCCCATCCTCCCTTCACATTATTTTCACCACCAACTGACATTCTTTTCTCACCTCTGTCACCCTTCATTTTCTTCACTCTTTTCACTTTTATCTTTCTTCTTCTTCCTCTTCTTTTCTCTCTCTCTTTATTATCATTACTCTTTTAATTTTTTTGTTTTCTCTCTCTTTCTTCCTCACATTTTCCCTTCCTCTCTTCATTTTGACCTATTTCCTCATTCTAATCATACACATCTCCCCCCATCTATCCACAAATACTACTAATACATTCTCAAATTTTCATTCTCACCACAAAACCCCTTCAAATGGGCAACACAGAATTAACGGCTTCATACTTTGAAATGACTAAACACGAATCACTATTGGAAATTACATACCATGTACAGGAAACATTTTTACCACTTCTATACACCACTTTATTGGAATAATGGAACTGCAACTACAATATTTTATGTTATTTCTACTTTCATTCTCTTATTTCCCTCTACTTTCCCTATCTCCTCCTTTTCCATAATGATTCCTTAATTCAAACTCAAACATTTACCTCTCTCACATCGTCTCTGATGAAGGGATATCCATAATATCCCAGGAACAGCTGTAAGACTATATCTCTTTCCTTATAAATGTCCTGAAAACTCCTCACAGCCTTGGCTTTGTTATCTGTTTTTGTCTAATATACAATTATGCACACACATATAAATATATAAATCTACAAACACGCACACACACACACACACACATACACATATATACATATCATCGTTATCATCATTGTTTAATATCCATCATGCATGCATGAGTAGGACAGTTGACAGTTGACTGGCCTGGGAAAAGTAGCCTGGTAGAAGACTACCCCTGGCTACTGTGTCTGTTTTGCAGGGTTTTTATGGCTGGGTGCCCTTCCTAACACCAACTCTGCAGAGGACTGAATGTTTTTTACATAGCACCAACACAGGCAAGGCCAGTTTTGGCATGATTTTTATAGCTGGATGAACTTCTAAATGCCAACCGCTTTACAGCACCAACTGAGTCACCAAGTAACTTGCAAGACAAGGAATTTTGAGATCGGTAGGGGCATTGGAGGAGGTGATCTTATGTTAGATAATGAAAGGTTAGAATGTGACTGAGAAATAGAGAAGAAGAAATAGGTGTCTTGCTATAGAGGAAGTACATGGTTACCTGGCCAGAGAGAGAAAGAGAGAAGAGAAAAAGCAAGAGAGAGTAAGAGAAAGAGAAAGGGGAGATAGAGATACAAGAAAGAGGACAGAAATAAGTGTGCTGATGTAAAGGAGATACTTGGTTACTTAGCCAGAGGGAAAAGCAAGAGAAGGCAAAAGAGTGATCAACAATGAAGGCAGAAACAAGTGTGCTGCTGTTGAGGAGATACATGGCTACCCAGCTAGAGGGAAAATCAAGAGAAAAAGAGAGTTGAAAACAGCAAAAGTGCAAGAGAGAGATGGTGGTGAAGTGCCTGGGTACACTCACAAGTAACAAAGATCAGAGCATAGATGTGATGGTAGAGTAAGAAAGAGAGAGATAAATAGTAGCAATTACCAGGGCAATCCTTGACAGTACGGGCATCATAATACACATGGCCAGGTATTGCCAAGAAGGTGTGAGTAGGGAGTGGGGATGCAGTGACTAGCAAAAACCCGTGTGTGTGTGTGTGTGTGTGTGTGTGTGTATATATATATATATATATATATATATATATATATATATATATATATATATAATATATCTGAGAGTGTAGTGGCTAGAATAAGAATAGCCTGGGCAAAGTTCAAGGAGCTCCTACCTCTGCTGGCAACAAAGGGCCTTTTGTTCAGGATGAAGGGTAGACTGTATGATGCATGTGTGCAAACTACCATGCTACAAGGCAGTGAAACATGGGGCATGACTGCTGAGGATGTGCGCAGGCTTGAAAGAAGTGAAGCTAGTATGATCCACTGGATGTATAATGTCAGTGTGCATACATGTCAGATTGTGAGCACCTTGAGAGAAAAGTTGGACATAAGAAGCATCAAATGTGGCATACAAGAGAAATGACTATGTTGGTATGGTCATGTTACATATGGATGAGGACAGCTCTGTGAGGTAGTGCAACACTCTAACTGTGGAAGAGGTAGACCCAGGAAGACATTGGATGAAGTGGTGAAACATGATGTTTGAATGATGGGCCTCACAGAGGCAATGACAGGAGACCAAGACCTTTTGCGGTATGTTGGGATTGAGAAGACCTGGTAAGTCAAGTGAGATCACAGCCATGGCCAATGCCACTGTTGCATGTCCGGCCCATTTAAAAGTACCCTTAATGCGTCAGATGATATCATATGCTTGAGAAGACCTGTTGAGTCAAGTAAAACCAAAATCGTAGCTGTAGCCAGTGTCTCCTGACTGGCTTCTGTTCCGGTGGCACATAAAATGCATCATCCAAATGTGGTCAATGCCAGGGCCGCCTGACTGGCTCGTGTGCCAGTGGCACGTAAAAAGCACCATTTGAATGTGGCTGATACTAGTGCCCCTTGACTGGCTCTCGTGTTGGTAGCATGTAAATAAGCATTATCTGAACGTGATTGATGTCAGGTGGGCCTGGCATCAATCATGTTCCTGTGTCGGTGGCACGTAAAAAGCACCAACTACACTCTCAGAGTGGTTGGCATTAGGAAAGGCATCCAGCTGTAGAAACATTGCCTGGTGCAGCCGCTGGCTTTCCAGACCTCAGCCAAACCATCCAACCTATGCCAGCATGGAAAAGGGACGTTCAATGATGATGATGATGATGATGAAGATATATATATATATATATATATATATATATGTAAATTGGAAATGTAAAAATAAAAACAAAACACAAAGGATTCTGCGGTACACGTGTTTCAAGCTTTATAATTGTTGCATCATTATTGGTATATAATTGATAGTATAAAGCTATCTTCAGCCGCAAATATATTCTTTCCCAAGAATTATATCACAAAGAAGAAATTAAAAGCGGGAGAAACATGAGAGATGAAAGGTAAGATTCCACTTGATATTGTCCATTGTAATATACCTCGTAGAATCTTTAATTTGATATATTTACATAAAAGTTCATCGGTACTCCGCAATCTGTCCATATTGTGCCACAATTCAGTGTAGAGTGAATGCTAAAATATATATATATATATATATATATATATATATATATATATATACATGAACTGCTTTCAAATTATTAACAATGTGACATTTAAAAATTTTATTTAAAATTACTTGTTGGAATCTAACAAAAGTTTTTCAAAATGATGGCGTCAGTTATATGTGCGTGATGTATAAAAAAACATGTCATTCTGTAAAGCACAGAAACTACGGCCATTTATCAAATTTACATAACCTTTCACTGTTTCAAATTATTAGTGAGGTATAATTAAAACTCATGTAAACATAGGTGCAGGAGTGGCTGTGTGGTAAGTAGCTTGCTTACCAACCACATGGTTCCAGGTTCAGTCCCACTGTGTGGCACCTAGGACAAGTGTCTTCTACTATATAGCCTTGGGCCAACCAAAGCCTTGTGAGTGGATTTGGTACACAGAAACTGAAGAAACCTGTTGTATATATGTGTGTGTGTATGTTTGTGTGCCTGTGTTTGTCTCTCCAACATCGCTTGACAACTGATGCTGGTGTGTTTACGTTCCCGTAATTTAACTGTT
Source organism: Octopus bimaculoides (assembly GCF_001194135.2). Lineage (NCBI taxonomy): Eukaryota > Metazoa > Mollusca > Cephalopoda > Octopoda > Octopodidae > Octopus > Octopus bimaculoides. The sequence continues at coordinate 111,137,104 of NC_068981.1, forward strand.
CTGCAAAAGAGACTGATAGAATAAGTACTGGGCTTACAAAGAATAAGTATTGGGCTTACAAAGACTAAGTCCTGGGGTTGATCTGCTCGACGAAAGATGGAGCTCCAGCATGGCTGCAGTCAAATGACTGAAACAAGTAAAAGAATAAAGCAAGAAAATATCAATTTGTTTGATGCACATACTGAAATGAACACATGCAGTAATAAACATGGAAGAAATAGAAATAAACAAATAAACAGCATTCAAAAATGATTTGTGAGCTGGTTTGAAATAAGTTGGGGAAGGTACTGGTCCATAGAACATGCTAATTTCTGGATTTCCTCTGATATTTTACCATGAGACACATCCACTATTGCATACCACAGTTCATCTTAAATTGGTGTCCATTCTTGTAAATTCACTTTAGAATACTCAACAAGTTTTCTATTGGGTTTAAGTTGGGGTAACAGACATGCCACTTCATCTTCCAAGGTCAACAGAAGCCTAACTGTTGCAGATACTCTGTAGTTTTCTTCGCTGAGTGTGAGGGTGCATTATCTTGCATGAACCTGATGGTTGGAGCAAGGGATGGGTTGTAAATGGATGTGATCATTAGCAATGCTTGAGATACCAACAAGGGATGCTTCTTTGCTTTTTTAACCAAGGTTCAAGGTGCTCCATCAGAAAGTCAGAAGTGTCTGCAGTCATTTTAACACAATCTGGCACTTTCCAAGGACCAACCGTAATGATTCCACTAATACCTGCCCACTTCATGATGCCTCTTCCCCCTTGTTGGTGTTTCAAGCATTGATAATGATATCCATTTACAACCCATCCCTTGCTCCAGCTATCAGTTCCATAAAGGGTAGCACGAGTTTTGTCCATTAACAAAACTTTTGAAAAGTTGACCTTCATGTTATCTTCTACCACCACATTTGTTTCACCAATGCACTTGAAAAGTTCTTCACCTCTAAGACCTGAATTCTTTACAGTTTCATGTTTAATTCTTGACAGAGAACATTGTGAAATAGCCCTCAACTGACCATTGTCAGCTCTTTTACGTATCTTCATAGGGGCTGTAACAAATTTTTTTCTTCCAATTATTTTCAATATTTCTAATGTTGATTTACCTTTTGCAAGTGCAGAAGCAATAACAGATTTCTCTGAAGCAGTTAAGTCACATTTACGACCCATAATTACACAATTATCAAACCACTCATTAATAATATGGAACACTGAAAGTTTGTGGAAATCATGTAAATGGCCATGGCTTGTTTACACTTGTACGAAACCTCACGTTTTTTACACACCACACGCATATAACTGTTGCCATCATTCTATGGAAATTTCATTGAATTCCAATTAGTAGTTTTTAAATAAAATAAAAAATGTTCCGTCATTAATAACACAGTATATGTGAGTGTATGGGTATTTATATATTAGGTTGTCCAGAAAGTTCTGAGTGTTTTTATGCTAAATTTTAATGCTTAATTGAGCACACCTGAAATGTGACACAGTTAAAACTTTGGCATTGCTTGAAGTAGTAGTGCATCTCTTCTTTGTTTCTGACTAAAAATAGATTTACTTTTCGCTCCACTTACCCTTTATTGACATTTGAAATGGATAACCAAAAATTTCATATTTGCATTGTACTACTTTTCTTTTTTAAAAAAGGAGAAAATGCTGTAAAGACTTCAAAAGCATTTGTGAAGTTTTTGGTAATAATGCTGTAGGGGAATCAACTTTTCGAAGGTGGTTTAATTTAAAATTTAAAACTGGAGAGTTTAGCCTGAAAGATGACAGTAGCATTGAAAGACCTTCAAAATTGGATGATGTTTTGAAGGCAAAAATCAAAGAAAACATAAATATCATGACTAGAGAACTTGTAGAAGAGATGGAAATTTCTAAATGTATGACTCATGAACACCTAGTGAAGCCAGGATATATTTCTTGCTGTAATGTATGGGTCCCTCACAAACTCTCAGAAAAGAATTGCTTGGACCGGTATCCCGTTTGTGATATGCTTTTGAAACAGAATGAAAGCATGCTTTTTTTGAAACAACTTGTGACTGGAGATGAAAAATGGATTGTGTACAAAAATGTAGTGTGAAAAAATCCTGGAGTTTGTGTAAAGATCCCCCAAAACAGCAACCAAAGATGAATATCCATGCCAAAAAAAGCTATGCTTTATGTTTTTTGTGGGATCATAAAGGTATTATTTATTATGAGCTTCTCCCACAAAACCAGACCATTAATTCTGATGTGTACTGTCATCAGCTGGCTAATTTGAACCAAAAAAAAATCAAAGAATTGAGGCTGGAGATTGCCAACAGGAAAGGAGCAGTGTCCCAACAAGACAATGCCCGATGACATGTTTTGACTACCCAAACAAAGTTACATGAACTTGGCTGGGATCCCTTACCCTATCCACCATATTCTGCTGATATTGCACCATCCAACTTGTTTTTTTTTATTTACAGAACTCATTGCAAAGAAAAACATTTAAAAATTTAGAAGGAGTCAAAATGCATCGAGATAACTTTTTTTCTTCAAAACCAGTCAAATTTTATACTAGTGAAATATTTAAATTGCCTGATAGATGGGCAAAGATCATTAATAATAATGGAAATTATTTCATTGAATAAAATTTATTGTAAGGTCCATTATATATATCCCTTTTTGCATATTGAAAAACACTCAGAACTTTCTGAATGACTTTATATATATATATATACATATATAT
>NC_068981.1:111139896-111144811 GCF_001194135.2 Octopus bimaculoides
TATATATACACATATATATAAATTATAATCAAGGGTATCTAAAAGATACAACTATGCTAAAGATCGCAGTCAAAACTTGACTCTAAAACCACATTAAGTAATACTTCATGTGGTTGTAGAATCAAGTTTTGACTGCTATCTCGAACATGGTGGTATCTTTTAGATAGCCTTAATTATAATTTTAATAATAATTATTACCTATAAGGATTTTTATTCCCATGCTGGCCACTTGATATGATCGGTATTTTAAATAACAATCTTATCCTTATTTATATAAATTTATATATATATAATGTGTGTGTGTATACACACATACACACACATAAATATACACATGTCTGTGTGGTAAGACGTTCCAGATTCAGTCCCACCATATGACACTTTGGATATCTTACACTTATATCCCTGGGCCAACCAAAGCTTTTTAAGTGGATTTGGTAGACAGAAATGGGTGTATGTTTTTCTCCCACCACTGTTTACTAACCAGTGTTGGTTCCTTTATGTCCCTTAATTTAGTGATTCAGCAAAAGAGATGGCATAATAAGTACCAGGTTTAAAAAATAAGTACTGAGGTCAATTCGTTCCAAAGCCTTGCAGGGCAGTACCCCCAGTATGGTTGCAGTCTAATGGCAGAAACAAATAAGAGATAGAATATTATAGATGTGTATATTTTTCCTTTGTTTACAATTAACATGGAAAAAATAGATAAGCAGTTACCAGGGTACCAAAAAATCACACAAGTAAAAAGGGTGTAACACCTTGTTTTTAAAGGTAGAAACTCCGAGTTTATGTGAAATATTTTGTATAATATATATAAATAAATAAATGGATTTAAATGCAGGTGTTATTCAAATTCTTTTACTTCCAACACATGTTTTGAAGATATCATTGGTATTATTCCAAAGGAATAAAATGGTGTAAAACAATATAATCTTCTCTTCAGGGAAATGAAGAAATAAAACTCGTCAATAAGACATTTTAACAGAATATGATAGATATAGATATAGTGATGAACTGAACGGTATTAGGATTGGTTTTTCCATCACAAAAAATCTCTTACAAATTGTCTCCTCACATGATATTATAATTTAGCTAATACCATCCATCCACCTAGAAATATTAATAACAAGGTTATTGTCTCTGAAGTCAATTCCAACAGAAGTTTATGTCAAGTAATTCTAAGATTAAAATCTCTATATACCAGTGTAAAATTACTTCAGGTACCGATGTCTTTTTTTATATAGGTAGTTCTTCTCAGTTATTTAAAAGAATTTCTAATCATTACTCTACATCTAGTGATAGGAATAAACATAACAGTACAGGGCTTAGTAAATTAATTTGGTATCTAAAAATCTATAATAAACAATTTAATTTAGATTGGTTGATTCTCTCCATTTTGTTCCCTTATGATAAAGGCAAGGAATTTTGTCTTCTCTGTAATTCTAAACTATTTTTTATTCTTTTTTTCTAAAAATCTCCTTGTAAACATTGTTATAAAGCATGCTTATCAATGTAAACATTGGCAGAAACACACCTTTAGTACATATAAGTGATATCTACCATTATATATAATTTAAATATTGATTTTCTTACATTTCACTTCCACTAGATATATCTTTATCCAAGTCTTTAGGGTTTTATTTAATTCACATATTGTTCTATATTTCTCATTTATTTGATTTCTGATTTTTTCTTTCCTTTACCCCTCCTCTTTCCATAGGCTACCTTTGATGTTATATCCTCTAATGTTTTTTATCCATCATATTCTGTTAAAATGTCTTGTTGACAAGTTTTATTTCTTCATTTCCATGATGAGAAGATTATATTGTTTTACACCATTTTATTCCTTTGCAATAATACCAATGATATCTTTGAAACAAGTGCCAGAAGTAAAAGAATTTGAATAACACATGCATTTAATTCCATTTATATATATATATATATATCATCATCATCATCATCATCATCATCTTCGTTTAACGTCCGCTTTCCATTTGACTGAGGACTGGCAAACCAGATGGGTGCACCAGGCTCCAATCTGATCTGGCAGAGTTTCTATAGCTGGATGCCCTTCCTAACGCCAACCACTCAGAGAGTGTAGTGGGTGCTTTTACATGCCACCGGCACAAGGGCCAGTCAGGCTGTACTAACAATGGCCACACTCAAAATGGTGTTTTTTACATGCCACCTACACAGGAGCCAGTCCAGCGGCATTGGCAATGACCTTGCTCAAATGTTTTTTCATGTGCCACCGGCACAAATTCCAGTAAGGCGACACTGGTAACGATCACACTCAAATGGTGCAATTTACGTGCCACCAGCATGGAAGACAGTCAGCTGCTCTGGCAATGATCACGCTCGGACGGTGCCGTTAGAGCAGCTCCACTGGCACAGGTGCCAGTCATCGAATTTGGTTCAATTATAATTTCGATTTCACTTGTCCTAACAGGTCTTCACAAGCAGAGTTTAGTGTCCCCTAAAGGAAAGGTACACATAAGTGAGCTGGCTACACCCTTGGCAGAGGCTGCGGATTATGGTCTCACTTGGCTTGCCGGGTCTTCTCACGCGCTGCATATTTCCAAAGGTCTCAGTCACTAGTCATTACCTCGGTGAGGCCTAGGGTTCGAAGGTCGTGCTTCACCACCTCTTCCCAGGTCATCCTGGGTCTACCTCTTCCACAGGTTCCCTCAACCGCTAGGGTGTGGCACTTTTTCACACAGCTATCCTCATCCATTCTTGCCACATGACCATACCAGCACAATCATCTCTCTTGCACATTTTCAGTGTTTATTGCTCCTGAGCACCGGCCACATACAAAAACTATCTTCCTAGTTAGCCTTCCTGTGATATTGCTGCACCTCTTATATGTCCATAGCTTACACTGGGTACATCTTATAGAGTTTCTACCTATGCATTTTCTACAGATTGAGGAGGGCCATCTACCTGAAGGGGTTTGTGTTTTGTCTACCTTCCTGCTTATTAGGACTTTGGTTTTAGCTAGGTTGACTCTAAGGCCCTTCGATTCTAGTCCTTGCTTCCATGCCTGAAACTTCTCCTCTAGTTCTGATAGTGACTCAGCAATTAGGTCAAGGTCATCAGCATAGAGATGCTCCCAGGGGCATCCTGTCTTGAATTCTTCTGTTATCGCCTGAAGGACTATGATAAATAGGATGGGGCTGAGGACTGAACCTTGGTGGACCCCTACCTCTACCCGGAATTCTTCACTGTACTTGTTGCCAACCCTCACCTTACTGACAGCGTCCCTGTACTTGGCTCGCACAGCTCTCACTAACCATTCATCTATCCCTAGTTTCATCATTGACCACCAGATAAGGGAACGGGCAACCCTGTGAAAGGCTTTCTCCATGCCAACGAAAGCCAGGTACAGAGGTTTATCTTTGACTGGGTATTTCTCCTGCAGCTGTCTTACCAGAAATATAGCTTTTAGTGGTGCTTTTCCCTGGCACAAACCCAAACTGCATCTCATCTAAACTGACTCTCTCCCTAATTAGTTGGGCTATGACCCTCTCTGTGACTTTTATTACCTGATCCAACAACTTGATGCCTCTGTAATTATTTGTATCTAAAGCATCACCTTTGCCTTTGTAGCAGTTGACTATGGTGCTGCTACACCATTCATTGGGTATGACTCCTTCGCATATCACCTGGTATCACTAGGCTATAGCCAACACTGCCAGATATTTTGAGCATCTCTGCAGTGATTCCTGATGGGCGGGTGGCTTTCCCTGTCATCATAGTCTTAATTGCTTTTTCTACCATGGTACTGTCAACTCGGATAGCTGGTCCTTCTGTTGGGTCGACATTCGGCAGACTCTCTTTCTCCCATTCATTCTCTTTATTGAGCAACCTTTCATAGTGGTGTCTCCAAATCTCTCTCTTTGCAGCCACGTTTAGTGCAAGTGAACCATCATCCATGCGGACACATTTCTCTCTTACGACATCATGATTCTCTCTCACACACTGTCTTGCAACACGAAATGCCTCAAGTTTTTGGTCCTCACAGCGCAGAACATTGGCAAAGTTTTTCTTATCTGCTTCCCCTCTGGCTAAATAAACCTCTCTCCTAACTTCCCTTCTGGCAGTCTGATACAATTCCCTGCTGCCACCGTTCTTCCAGTCCTTCCAAGCCTGTTTCTTTTGTCTAGTAGCCCTGTCAACAACATTGTTCCACAACCACGTTATTTTGGGTCGAGAGGAAGCTTTGCACCATCCACAGATGGTGCAAAGCACCCTCAGCAGGTTGTCCTGTAGAAACCTCCCATTGTTTTTTACATCGTTTGAAGCTATATCCGCTTCTATTTTGTCAAAGGCTTCAAGTAATATGTCTCTAAATCTCTGTCCATTCACAGGATCTTTAAACTTCCAGACCCTTCTCCTCCATGCTGGTCGTCTTCTGGGCAACCACTTAGCTCTGATCCTGAAGTCACTAACTACTAGTCTATGTTGTGGGGTACATTCTTCACCTGGGAAGGTTTTGGCATTTATAAGCAGCCATCTTTCCCTTTTTCTGGCAAGGATGTAGTCAATTTGGCAAGTGTGTCTGCCAGAATGGTAGGTGACTAGGTGACTGACAGTTTTCCTGAAGTTAGTATTGCGAACCATAAGGTCACTTGCATCACAGAACTCCAACAGCCTGTTCCCTCCTCATTGTGGGAACCAAAACCATAGCCTCCATGTATGCCATGGAAGCCTCCTGTATGTTGTCCATTGAAGTCACCAGCCACAAAGAGAAGGTCCCTGTCATTCGTCAGTGAGGTAGTCTGCAAGATGGTGTCATAAAATCGGTCTTTAGGCCGAGATAATGGTTGCTAATCCATGATGAAGGACTAATCTAATCTGAAGTATTCTATCGCATACTCTGACTATCTCGATTATCTTATCTACTCATTTCTCT
>NC_068981.1:111144821-111155770 GCF_001194135.2 Octopus bimaculoides
CCTGTGAGAAACCTAGCGGAACCTCCTCTCCACCTTACTTCTTGGCGGCAGCAGATATCGACACATCTCTGTTCAAGCATCTCAACAATCTCACCAGACCTACCTTTCAGTGTGCTAATGTTGAGAGTGCCAACCCTGAGGGTGTGGGAGGTATGGGCCCATGAGACCCTGGGACGGGGGACATCAGTGTCATGTACCTGAAAAGAAAGCTCGCATTTGGCAGAATTCATAAACAAGCAGTAGCCTTCAATTCAACCTGCATACACTATACTATCATATTGTTGCACTATATGATCACTACCTTACCTAAGTAGGGGTGAGGGTGGCGTGAAGCCTGTGGAAGTGTTCATGGGAGAAGGATGGGAGAGGATAGGAACTTCCGGTACAGGTGGAGAGGATAGGAACTTCTGGTACTGGTGGAGGGGTGGAAGGGCGGGTGCACCACAAACAGAGTAAGGCAGAGGTATTAAGATCGAGTAGGGGAATCGGGGTGCGTGCGTTAGTTTATAGTCCTGGCGAAGCGAGAGGTAATCGAAACAGGAGGGGAGAGAGAGAGAGTGAGATTGAGAGGGTGAGGGTTAGGGTTAGTGGTCAGAACACACACACACATATATATATATATATGTGTGTGTGTGTGTATGTATATATATATATATATATATATATATATATATGTATATATGTGTGTGTGTGTATATATATTTATATATACACGATCTGATCAATAAGTATCCGGATTCTTGCCATAGTAATGAAGCTAAAGCATGTAAAGTGAAGCTGCATGGCACAGATTGACCTTGAACTCTGCTATGCATGTGCACTACATTTTAACGTTCTAGCTCACTTCCACTGTTTACAGCAGTGCTCAGAAGGAAGGTGTGTAGCATCTAGTCATTGCATTGATCATGACAGAGAAAGTTGAGCAGAAAATCTGCATCAAATTTTGTCCAAAGCTTGGTGATACCATTCAGAGGTCTATGTAAAGTTTTCATCATTCTCAACTCAATCAAGGAGATCTTGTGCAACTGAAACCCAAGTGTCTTTTTGGTCAACTGAAAGCAGTTTTGCCACAAACTTGGCAGACATGCATCTTACATCCAAAGCTTCAGTGATAATGAACTGAACTAAACTGTAACTAATGTGGATATCCTCTGATATCACATGGATGGTGATTCAACAATTTCCCCTCACAGTTGCATGCACATCTGTGATATTTTTCTCGGTTCTGTTGGTTGCAGGTCTCCCAGAACGTTCATCTATATTGACATCTTGTCACCCATCTTGGAAACATCTTGACCACTTGGATGCAGCTCATACACTCCCCTCCATACACTTTCTGCAACTTTGCGTTGGCCTCTGAGCAGGTATCACCATGACAACTTTCTCTGTCATGGTCAATGTGACGATCACATGCTACACACCTTCTTTCCAAGCCCTGCTGTGAATAGCAGAAGTGAGCTAGAATGCTAAAACTTACTGTACATGCACAGCAGAGTTCAAGGTCAATCTTTGCCTAGTGGCTTCACTCTGTGTGCTTTAGCTTTGTTACTATGGCAACAGTCTGGATACTTATTGATCAGACCTTGTATATATATACATACATATATATATAATGTGCAGGCATGGATAAATACTTTGAACCAGTGTTTTACTTATAGCCCAGGGCCAATCAAGGCCTTATGAGTAGATTTGATAGAAGGGTATTAAATGAAGCCCACAATATCTGTATGTATGTATGTATGTATGTATGTATATATATATATATATATGCATTATACATATATATCTATATGGATATATATATATATATATATATATATACTAGTATTTATATCATCATCAACATTGTTTAACGTCTGCTTTCCATGCTGGCATGGGTTGGACAGTTTGACTGAAGACTGGCAAGCCAGGAGGCTGCACCAGGCTCCAATCTGATCTGGCAAGGTTTCTACAGCTGGATGCCCTTCTTTACGCCAGCCACTCCAAGAATGTAGTGGGCACTTTTTACATGTCACCGGCACGGAAGCCAGTCAGGTTGCACTGGCATCGACCACACTCAAATGGTGCTCATTACGTTCTGCCGGTGCAGGTGCCAGTCAGGTAGCACAAGCATTGGCCACAAGTATGATTTCATTTGAATCAACAGGTCTTCTCAAGCACAGCATATTGCCTGATGATTGAAGGGTATTTTTAAATGGGCCAGTTATGTGACACTGGCATCAACCTCGGCTATGAACTCACTTAACTTGCTGGTTTTTCTCAGTTACAGCATATCCCCATAATCTCGGTTGCTTGTCATTGTATCTGTGAGACACAACGTTCGAAGGTCGTGCTTCATCACCTCATCCCATGTCTCCTTGAGTCTACCTCTTCCACAAGTTCCTTCCACCATTAAGGTGTGACACTTCTTCATACAGCTGTCCTCATCCTTACACAACACATGATCATACCAGTGCAGTTGTCTCTCCTGCACACCACATCTGATGCTTCTTATGTCCAACTTATCTCTCAGAGTGCTTAGTCTCTGACATATATGCACACTGACATTACACATCCAGCAGAGCATACTAACTTCATTTCTTTCAAGACTATGGATGTTCTCAGTAGTCACAACCCATGTTTCACTGCCTTGTAGCATAGCAGTTTGTACACATGCATCATACAGTCTACCTTTCACTCTGAGCGAGAGGCCCTTTGTTACCAGCAGAGGTAGGAACTCTCTGAATTTTGCCCACCCTATTCTTAGTCTAGCAGCTATGCTTTCAGAGCATCCACCTCTGCTACTGACTTGGTAACACAAGCTATCAACTACTAGTTTTTAACCCTGGCATGTAATGGAATCTGTTTTCTGTACATCTTTGGTGTTTATTGCCCCTGTGCATCTGCCACACACAAAAACTATCTTCTGAGTTAATCTTCCTTTGATATTGCTGCACCTCTTATGTGTCCATAGCTTACACTGTACATCTTATGGAGTTTCTACCTATGCCTTTTCTACAGATCGAGCAGGAGTTTGTGTTTTGTCCACCATCCTACTTACAAAGACTTTGGTTTTTGCTAGATTAACTCTAAGGCCCTTCAATTCTAGACCTTGCTTCCAGACCTAAAACTTCTTCTCTAGTTCTGTTTGTGACTCAGCAAGATCATAATATATATATATATGTGTGTGTTGTGTTTATTTTGCTGTCTCTTTAGTTTAAGATGTTGCAGTAGCTGTAAGCAAGTGTTATTGTCTTAGAAGAGGTGTTCTTGGTTTTCACTTTTCCACTTTATCATGTCTTGGCATGGTGAAATATTATCTTACTTCAAAACGCATGAGTTTTGTCAACAGGAAGGGCATCCAACTGTACAAGGTCTGTCTGATCCATATGAGCATAGAAAAGTGGACATTTCATATATATATATATAGACTGCCATATATATACACCAGCTATATATATGTTAATACTGACATCAGTTTTGGCAATTTCCATTGCCTCATCAGGTAAGCCTGCTCGGTTGTTTGGCTTTTTCTAGACCTGCTTCACTATTAGTATTTATGTTTTCATCATCCAAATTATTGGATTATTTGCTAATGTGTATATATAAAATTAATATAAACAGCTGCTTGCAATGTTTCACCAAATACAAGAATTATAACTCTCACTAAATGTGACTAGAGTATTAGAAAACACCTACATTGCTAGAAACAAGAGCTATAGTACTCTAATGCTGTAGTTAATGCACATGAATGAAAACATATACGCTAACAGGGACCATAATTGTCCAAAAAATGCAGATCAAGAATTCTTAATACTGACATCCATTTCAGCAACTTCCGTTGTCTCATCAATTAAGCCTACTCGATTGCTTGGCTTTTTCCAAACAACTGCTAAATCATTCAATAATTTGGATGATGAAAACATAAATACTAATAGCGAAGCAGGTCCGGAAAAAAACAAACAATCAAGTGGGCTTAACTGATGAGGCAATGGAAATTGTGAAACTGATGTCAACATTAAGAATTCTATATTGGCATTTTTCAGACAATTATGGTCCCTGTTAGTGTATATGTTTTCATTCATGTGTGTTAACTACAGCATTAGAGTGCTTTAGCTCTTATTTCTAGCAATGTAGGTGTTTCCTAACACTCCAGTCACATTTAGTAGATATATATATATATATAATACACCATTTTGAGCGTGGCCGTTGCCAGAACCGCCTGACTGGCTTTCGTGCGGGTGACACGTAAAAGCACCGACTACACTCTCTGAGTGGTTGGCGTTAGGAAGGGCATCCAACTGTAGAAACTCTGCCAAATCAGATTGGAGCCTGGTGTAGCCATCTGGTTTCACCAGTCCTCAGTCAAATCGTCCAACCCATGCTAGCATAGAAAGCGGACGTTAAACGATGATGATAATGATGATGATATATATACACTTCGTCTTTGTATTTGGTTTGCAAGATTCTTTATGTGAATTCATGTGTTGAAGTATATTTTGTTGTGTCTAATTAATTAACACACTCACTGGTTCGATTTCCACTCATTTACTTTTTTTTTTTAAATTTTCATTCCTTTTTGCAACTGCTTCAATAGTTGTTGACTCTGTCCATTATCGGAACTGCATTCTTTTTGTTTGTTTGTGCACATGTGTTTACATCAGCGTGCATGTGTATATACACATGCATGCTGATGTTTGTATGTATGTGTGTGTGCATGTATGTATATGTATGTGTATGTATATACATATATATGTATGCATATGTGTACATTTGTATGTATGTATTTTGCATATTCATGTGTGTACCTTTGTCACCTTGTGTGTGCATGTTTGAATGTGTCTATGTGTATGGGTTTGTGTGACTATGTACACGTGTCTGTTATGTATGGATGTGTGTTTCCATACATGACTGTATGTGTGTGTGTATATGGTCATGTGTTTCGCTTTCCTTTTGTGTCTGTGCTTGCCTGTCCGTATTACCTATGTACCAGTCTGGCAGACTGTTGATAGACAGCCCACGGAACTATGTCCAGACCATGCAACAACACATCAGTAGCATGAGAGAAGTTGCACAACAAGAACATGAAAGAGTGGAAAAACTTCTCAATGCACACATGGGAATGTGATGCATCATACTCCAACTCAAGTAATGGGCTGCACAAAATTTTCAAGAATTCAACAGCGATGTTCCTATGCTATACAGGTTATGTAAGGATCATAAACCGTGTAAACCAACCCTGTTATGGGGCCCCCAACCCGGCCAGTTTGTGGAGCGAATATCTCCAGCAGTTATAGGCTATTCCACTTCCTCTCACAGGTGTTATGACCACTCATTGAAATGACCCCGGATGTCTGTGTGTGCACGGAGGATCTCCTCTGTAGAATCAGTAGTTGCAACCAGACCAACAACCTCATAGGTTGAGTAGTGGGTAGCATGGATATAGTTTCACTCTACCCATCTATGGACATAGATTTTGCTTTAAAAAAATGCATTGAGATTATCTGTGAGACTGAAGTAAAGTTCCATAAAGTCAACAGAAGGGAACTGGGCCTCCTCCTTAAACTAAGTTATGACTGTAACTACTTAGACAACTATGACCTTAGTAGATTCTGTCCCACCAGGTCACAGAGGGGAAGACCACCCACCATCACCTCGGTAGTAAAGAAAAGTGCCACAGAGTGCTGGAATGGTTGGACCATACCCACCTGGGACACTGAGAACAACAAACAGGTAAAAAAACAGTATAATTGCACATGCATAAGAACCACCTTGAAGAACCACATAGTAAAGTTTAACAGGAAACTATATATGCAGGTTCAAGGTGCAGCCATTGATGTCAGTATGCCTGGAGATGTGGCTGGCCTCTTCATGACCAGGTGGGACAGAAAACTTAAACAATCCTTAACTGAACAATACACAACTGTTTTGTTTTACTGTAGGTATGTAGATGACATGAATATTCTAGTTAGGACAAACTTTAGTAACTGTAGTATAGAAACCGAGAGGAGCATAATGGAGAACATCCAACACATAGCTAACTCTGTCCTCTAAAGTATCAAGATAACTATAGATTACCCCATGAGGCACCCTAACAATAGACTCCCTGTCCTTGATACGGAACTTTGGTTAGAGACTGTGGACAGCAGAGTGCAACTCCCCCACTTCTATTAAATGAAACCCATAGCTTCTAAATATGTTGTTCACAAGAACTCAGCTTTGTCACACAACATGAAAATCAACGTATCAAGACTGATAGCAGTTTAGTTAGGATAATGAATACTGTGCCCCCCCCCACCACCACCACACACCTTTGTGAACCCTATGAAACAAGGAAACATGTATAGAACTTGATGTGCCACAGGAAATTCTTTGGATATAACCAGAAAGATAGGATCCGGGTATAGAGGGGAGCTAGAAAGAAGTTAGATTGCATTATATGTAACGAAATCAGTGGTACCTGCCTTAGATACAGAGGTGAAGACTAGAATAGGATACAGAGAGTTTGTTACAAAGCAAACAGGCTGAACACATGGTACAAAGCTGACAAATATCAAGGAGTGATGTTTGTAGAGGCCACAGTCCATGGGGAACTAGCCCATTGATTTAAGAAAGCTCTGAAGGAGGCCAAACTCAACATTAAGATTGTTGAAAAGCCAGGGAGCTCCATCAGATCACAGTTATATAGGATGTACCCCTTTGAGAATATCACATGCACCAATGAGAACTGCATAGTATGTAAGATTAACCATGGCATTAACTATAGAACTAGAAATGTAGTCTACAACAGCATAGAGGATGCCTGTAAAGACAAGAACATGGCATACATTGCTGAGACATCTAGAAACATTGCAGAGAGATTAAATAGATATTGGAGACAGTATAACTACAAAAAACAGTCCTACATACTCAACCAATATGTCAAAGACCAACATGAAGGCACACTGGGCCAACTTGACATCCACAGTTTATCCACCACTCAAAGGACCCATCACTCAGACGAATGTAGGAGTATGTCCTCATAAATGAAACATCCCCCATACTAAATAGGAAATACACATAGAAGGTAGTGATACCCCTATACCCACAGTATATACATACACAGGTAAATTTGATAGTAAACTGTTATGAAGGCAAATATATATATATAAGTAGTTAAATGGATATGTAAGTAAACAGATAGATAGATAGATAGATACTTAGGTAATACAGACAGGCAAGCACACAGTGCTTCTGATTGACAATTTATCAGTGCTTCTGATTGACAATTTATTAAGTTCTTATGTTTATATAATAATATATATAGTGATTCCTTCATACAGAGATAACAACTATTATATCTATGTGTGTATGGTGTGGCTGAATCTATTATTGACCAATCTAATCTATAGTTAACTTTATTTTTCTTAAATTTTTAGTTTAGTATCCTTTATGTATTTAATATTTTGTTTTAATCCACTAGCAGCTAAAGCCTGATTGTAATAATTGGCATGATTATTAAAAACTTCTTCGTTATAAGATAGGTCTGATATTCTAGTAGGTATACTATTTACAATACTTTTAAGTAATGATATATGATGATTTGAATTAATATTTATATATTTAAGATATTCATTAGGTTTATGAAATGGAGAGTAGGTTGAATTATTTAGGTCTAAAGTTACGTCTAAAAAATTTGCTTTAGAATAACTTTCCTCAAATGTGATAGATAAACCAAAATTTTTATAAAATTTTTGTAGTTCCTCTCTCATTTTTCCTATTTTTCTTTTGGATCTACCATTATACACTAGGAGAGCATCATCTCTATATAATCCTCCCTTCAGAGATAGGAAATAATGTTTAGTCTCATATAATAAATATAATTCTACTAGATCTGTGATTTGTGCCGAATCGGACAATCCCATTGTAATATCAAATAAATTAAATAAACTATTATTACCAGATCGGCACCATAATTTGTCATTGAATTTAATAAGCGTTTTTCTAGCTAATAGAATAATATCAATTTCCAATGGTAAGATTTTTTTGTTAAAATTATAGCTTTATTTGATATAATTGGTAATATGGATGCGTAATAATTGTTAATGTCAAATTGTGAAAATGATAAGTTTGTCTTATTAGGTAATAAATGGAACCAAGATATTACTTCCCCTGTACTGAACCATAGGTTACAGTTGAGGTTTTTCTTTATTATAGGTATAATTCTATCTAAAATATTCTTACTTATCCTTCCGAGGTCTGATTTAGTTGGACAAATTAATCTAATAGTAGGATTAATTATTAAAATCTTATTTATGGTCTTTCAGATTAAAATGTGGTATATTCGGAGTATATATTTCTGTGCGAAATTCTCATCAGTGACCGCGCCATAACATTAATATATAATTTAGAGACAAATAACACGTGTCTCATCATTATATATTATAATTTTTCAAATTCACCATGCAAGCGCAGTTTCAGTCAGCAGCAAATGAAAAAAATGCTGAACTAATCTTCTGAAAATGCTAAAATCATATACGTAAAATATACAGGGTAGCGAGTTTCTTAGAAATATCACTACCAGTGGCCTAGCATATATAAAAAAAGTCAATAGACAACATATTCTCAATATAAAATAGTGTATATTTAAACACAAGATAAACTACCTTTAACAGGCAGCTTTACATGCTAGAAAAAGCAGTATATAGATATATAGGTTATATATATATATAGATAGATTATATATATCTGTGTGTTTAAGTCTGCTACAAGGATGTTGACTTAGAGTAATGAGGAACGTATCCCCACTATGCCAACCACAAGAATGACAACAACACATCCAGCACTACATATTCTGAATGCAACGATCTGGATACACACAGTACGATAGAATCAGAGTGTACAAAGGAATGAAAACAAGTTGAACGCATTCTAAGAGATGACAAAAACGGCATATGCCCCCTATACCGCAACAAGTTCTGAAATAATTTGGAGAGGGACACCAACAAAAGAAATAAAAATTATACTTGGTATGATAACAAGAAGTTTCACAGTGTAATGTTTGTTGACCCTACACCTAGGAATGAATTAAGTAGGGCATTTAAGAAAATCCTGTGCACAACTGGCCTTAAGATCAAAGTTCTACCACTCCATTCACCGTTAGACGGTGGTGAGAGGAACATATGCACACACACACAGATATGTGTGTGTGTGTGTGTGTACAATCTTTGACAGAGTAACAGTCATGTATACAACTTGAACAGAAAAGACAGGTAGAACTATCAAATCTGTATTAAGTAAGTCATACCCATTTGATAGAATCACATGTCAGAATAATTGTGCAGTATGTTTTACAAATCCACATATGAAGTGCAAAAAGAAAAACACTGTATACTAGATTAAGTGCCAAGAAGGGACTTGCGTGATTATCCCAGAGTCATATATTGGTGAGACTTCTAAGAGCATCAATGATAGGTTCAAAAAGCACCTGGACAATTAAGATGAAAAAATTCCAAATTCCAACTTCGTATCAGCATACTGTAGACTGTCACAATGGCTCCTTATGGAGACTTAGGTTAGACATCTTATCTAGACATCCCACTGATGCAATGCTGAGACAAGTCACTGAAGCTGTCTGTATACAGGAATACAAACCCACCCCCAACTGTAGATCCGAATGGAGTAACACCCAGATTTCACTCGGGAGTACCCATCTATAATCACCCCTTTCTCTCATTTACATGTAGAAATCCATTCATACATGTTGAGATGCATGATACTGAAATACATATATGCAGTTATATATAATCGTATAGGCGCGGGAGTGGCTGTGTAGTAAGTAGCTTGCTTACCAACCACATGGTTCTGGGTTCAGTCCCACTGCGTGGCATCTTGGGCTAGTGTCTTCTACTATAGCCTCGGGCCGACCAAAGCCTTGTGAGTGGATTTGGTAGATGGAAACTGAAAGAAGCCCGTCGTATATGTGTATATATATATATATACATATATATATATATATATATATGTGCATATGTGTGTGTGTTTGTGTGTCTGTGTTTGTCCCCCCAACATCGCTTGACAACCGATGGTGGTGTGTTTACGTCCCCGTAACTTAGCGGTTCGGCAAACGAGATCGATAGAATAAGTACTAGGTTTCCAAAGAATAAGTCCTGGGGTCGATTTGCTCAACTAAAGGCGGTGCTCCAGCATGGCCGCAGTCAAATGACTGAAACAAGTAAAAGAGTAAAAGAGAGTGTACATAGATTAGTACGTAGGTATGTATGGGCAGATGTGTGTGTGCGTTGTGTGAGTATATGTGTGTGTATGAGTGTGTACATGCATGCACATATGAGTATGTGTGTAGATATATGTATATATTATATAGATATATATATATATATATGTATGTATGTATGTATGCACATATATAAGTAAATAAAAATTTTAAAAAATACAAAAAAAAACAAATTTGGATTTTAACCGTTGTCTGCAAAAATATTGACATATATATGTATAGAAGGATAAGAGTATATATGTGTATACTTTAAGATTGTATGTATATATGTGAATGTGCTTATATGCTTGTGTGTGCTTGTATATATGTATAGGTAGGTTTATATTTGCATGTATGTATCTAAGACTTTGTATCCATTCACCGTTAGACGGTGGTGAGAGGGACATATGCACACACACACATATATGTGTAACAGTCATGTATACAACTTGAACAGAAACGCGTATCAGCACATAAGCATATCTTCACATTTACATAACACATGTACACACACACAGACATGTCTACACACTTACATACCTAAATACTCACATACATACATACATACATAGGTACATACGTACATAAATACCTAGGTACATACGTACATACATACATATATGCGTATAGGCATGCACCCATGCATACGCATGTACTTACATGTACACATACATACGTGCATACATACATATATATATATCATGAACTAACTGTTACT
>NC_068981.1:111158805-111159744 GCF_001194135.2 Octopus bimaculoides
AATGGAGTAATACGCATATGTTAGATGAATTCTTTTATTTCTGACATATGTTTCAAAGATTACAAATGGTTCCTTCCAAAGGAATAAGTGATGTTGATAAAGATGTAATCTTCTCTTCAGGGAAATACATAGGATCCAACTTAACAGTAAGACATTTTAACCGAATGTGATAACTGTGGTTAGAGATACGTAGCAATCTTCTCTACCCACAGTTATCACATTCGGATAAAATGTCTTACGGTTAAGTTGGATCCTATGTATCTACCTGAAGAGAAGATTACATCTTTATCAACATCACTTATTCCTTTGGAAGGAACCATTTGTAATCTTCGAAACATATGTCAGAAATAAAAGAATGTGCTTAACATATGCGTATTACTCCATTTATTAAATTTTTATATTTACTCAAATACCCAAAATAACAGGGAGTTTCTACCTCATAAACAGGAGTTACACCACAGTCATTTTGTGATCTTTGCTACCCTGGTATCTGTTAACCAATTTATTTTGTCAGAGTTAATTATTAACTAAGAGAATATAAATACATATAATAATAGGCGTAGGAGTGGCTGTGTGGTAAGTAGCTTGCTTACCAACCACATGGTCCCGGGTTCAGTCCCACTGCGTGGCATCTTGGGCAAGTGTCTTCTACTATAGCCTCGGGCTGACCAAAGCCTTGTGAGTGGATTTGGTAGACGGAAACTGAAAGAAGCCCATCGTATATATGTATATATATATGTTTGTGTGTCTGTGTTTGTCCCGCCAACATCGCTTGACAACCGATGCTGGTGTGTTTATGTCCCCGTAACTTAGCGGTTCGGCAAAAGAGACCGATAGAATAAGTACTAGGCTTCTAAAGAATAAGTCCTGGGGTCGATTTGCTCGACTAAAGGCGGTGCTCCAGCATGGCCACAGTCAAAAGACTGAAACAAGTAAAAG
>NC_068981.1:111160062-111166776 GCF_001194135.2 Octopus bimaculoides
AGAACTGTTCTTTTCGGAAAAAAAAAATACAAACAGAAGGGATCGAAAGCATTTGGGACGTGTAAACAGTGAAATAACAATGTTCTGTTTATAATAAAGTTCCCAAAAGGGGGAGTAAAAATGTAATACAGATTAGGTTTATCCGTGGAAAGAAAAGCCTACATAAAAGACCATGATAACCTCAGGCAGGGAAAGAGCACGAGAGCAAAGTGTTCTCCCTCTCTCTTTTGGATTTACAAGTTCATGCTCAAAGTAGTTTCGTCATTCACGCTTACAATCTTTGCTACATTCATCCACCTTTTATTGAAACTTTCATGAAACAAAGCTTCCCTCTCTATTCTCACCTTCCTTTTCATGTGTTACTTGAAAAAGTTGATGAGCGATTGGCCAGAGAGGAAAGTGTTTGTCTCTAAACCTTTCAAATGCATTCACATATTCTTTCATCATAGCCACCAGTATGGTGAAAACTGCTCTGCCTTCCTAGTTAAAGGAAAGTGGTGGGGCAATATTCATGATAAACTCGGCCAATAACCGAATTTGTCCTACACATGATAGCAGCTGTTGGACATAAATCCACAGGTCTGAAATAGTTGGACACTATACGCGTGTGTGCGGAACGGTTTCGTTGCTCTGACCACATCTTGGGCAGGTTGGTTCAGTGTTTCTTGAACCGTGTCTGTAAAGCTTATCTCAAACAAGCAGTGCTTCCCAATAGCACTGCCAGGCCAGTGATCTCTGGTGATTGTCCATAGGTCCCGGCCTGAAAGTGGTCCTTAGAGGCAGGACAGCTTTTCCTCATCAATGCCCAGATTCTCCCCAAGAACGTTGTCACACCTCCCCTCCACTAATACTCTATGGAACACTTTTGTGGAAGTAGAGTTGCACAAGTTTGGTCCTGGGTGGCAGAGTTGCTTGAGAGCATAGCAACACTCATGGTGCCTAGTCTCAGTCTCTGTTTGATCTATGACTGCAGTTCGGCCAAAGAGATGAGTTGTGGGAAAGCGTGTCTCACAAATGGCGACCACACCTGTTCACCATCATCTACGAAGTGCTGGAGATGTCGCAGTCTCAGCACATGACTGTGCATCATCAACTATGGCATGCCCAGCCCTCCATTTAGTGCGATTTGACAGCAAATGGATTGCCTAACCATCAGAATGTTTCCCTTCCACAAAAAGCAGAAGAGTATGCATTCCAGTTTGGTGATGGTAGGGTCAGGACAAGGCATGATAGTCAGGTAATAATAGATGACGGATGCAATGTACGCATTCGCTACCTCTGCCTGACCTTTTAGGGATAGCTTCTCTCTGCTCATTGCTTGGTGAGAATGGCTACCCTACTTGTAATCTCATCCCAGTTCTTCTTCATTTGGAGGTCTGGTCTAAACTGGTCCATCAGTCTAGTGTCCCATGATGGCAACACTAGTGGACAGCATGGGCCTGTTTCTCCAGGTGCTGAGCCTCAAACCCACTGACTTTTCCAGGTTAATTTTTGCTCCCATTACCGCTTTGTATTCATTTAGTGTCTCGCAGACCAGGTCAATAAACCTGTGGCTTTACACCATGACAGTGACATCGTCCACATGTGCAAGCACACTTCTCCTACATTTCAGTTCTCGTGGGATGCCTCTCAGCATCACTAGCTTCCACAGTAGTGGCTCAAGAGTCAATACATACAGAAGTGACAAGAGGGGGCATCCCTGATGGACCAAATGCATGATGTGAAATGGTTTAGACAGATGCTCATTCGCACAATCCAATCATGAAAGACGGGAGTGAAACCAGCTGTCCTGAGGATAGATTCCAAGTATTGATGGTCTACCCTATCGAAAACTTTGGAGTGATCCATATTGATCAGTGCCCCACCCATGCCAGGTTCCTTAACTACCCAGTCTATGATGTAGCACATGAGGTGGAGGTTGTCATGGATACTTCTGCCCGGCACAGCGCATGTTTGCACCTTGTCGACTAGTTTCTCGATGACAAGCGCCAATCTCTCAGCTAGCACCTTAGCCAAAATTTTCAAATCTGTGTTGAGCAGAGTGATGGTCATCTGCAGCTGTGATGGGTCTTTCACAACACTCCACAGGGTAGACTTTAGTGCCTACCTGCATTGCCTGCAGGTAGGCACTAAAATTTACATTGCGTTCTGACGAAGACAGACAGACAGTTAGTTAGTTTGTTAAAAAGTGATGGTGGAGACAGTTTGTTTCAAAGAACTCAAAAGTATGTTTAAAGATTGTTTTATATTTGTTACATTGAATGACTTTTGTAAAATACTAGCAGAAATACCCGGCGTTTCCTGGGTTAAAAACTAATGAAATTTATCAAATATTAAAAACTAGAAGTCAAAAATTGGTGAATATGAAAAAATTGGAAATTAAAAACAGTTTGTTGTCATATTTTGTGCATAGTTAAGAACATTTGCTTCCACCTTTACTTTTTAACCATAACTTTTGATTTGTATGGATTCTTAACACCTTTTCAATTATATATATTAGAATATTATATTTCTTCTTAATGTTCTTTGTGTTTACATTCATGTAATATAGATATTATTTTCAATTGTTTGAAATTTAACTTGTTTTGGTTTACTTTGGTAACATTCATCGTCATCATCATTTGATGTAGGTTTTCCATGCTAGCATGGGTCTGACAGTTTGTCTGAAAACTGGTAAATGGGGAGATGCACCAGGTTCCAATCTGATTTAGCATGGTTTCTATGGCTGGATGCCCATCCTAATGCCAACCACTCCAAGAGTGAGTGGGTGCTTCTCACATGCCACCGGCACAGGTACCAGTTGCATAACAACTGCATTGGCCACAACTATGATCTCACTTGGCTTGACAAGTCTTTTCAAGTATGGTATATCACCAAAGGTCTTGATCACTTGTCACTGCCTCCCTGAGGCCCAAAGTTTGAAGGGTGCTTTTCACTGCTACCAGCATGGGTGCAAGTTATGCGACAATGGCATCAGCACTAGCTACTCGACACTAGCATTGACACTGGCACTGACACTTGATAACAATGTGTTAGTGTAAATTTTCAGATATATTGATTTGACTGGTATTTTGTATCTTTTTCTATATCTGAATATACTGGCATAATAGAATTGATCATTGGGAATGTAAGGTGTAATCATCAATTAAGGATATGGTTTTCTCCATTCTTGTTATTCATATTGTTATATACATGTGTGTGTGTGTGTGTGTATATATAATATATATATATGTGTGTGTGTGTATATATATGTATGTATGTATGTATGTATGTATGTATGTATGTATGTATGTATATATATATATATTTATATGTTTATAGCATAGAGAAAATAGCACTGCTAGGCACTGCACACATCCTATAAAGACCACTCTCAATGTAGTAAAAAATAAGATATATTAAAATATAGCTCTGAAACAAACCACAGTACATACCCAAGGTGCACTGAGTCACACTTAGTTGTGCAGTGAAAGTATGCAATTAAAGTGAGACTAAATAATAATAATGCTTAGTTTGAAGTTGAATACAAAATGCATTGCATACGATTTTCTTTCTAATCAACTTTGGAAGGCTTGCTGACTCTCTCTGTCTCACTTTAAAATAGTATTAGATATTTTAGTATTCATACATCATTTCTCTTTTTCACTTGGCCCTTATGGTCACTGTTTGTACTGATAGAAGTGCAAGCAAGAATTTAATGGCTAGATAAAATCATTTGTTTACTCCTTTTCTATGTAGAATAACAGTATAAATACATTTTTTAACTTGTTTTCTTTTTCTCATGAAATTTCAGATATGTTAAATTTCCATTGTATTTTATTTGTATCTGCAACATTGAAAACTTGCTTGTGTTTCAGCAATGTACACACCCAATCCCATTCTCCTGCCATCCACACCAGAAATCTTGATCAAGATAGTGGTAAAGATTGACAAAATAGTGATAGTAGTGATGAAATTGGTAATAATAGAGATAGTAAAAGTGTTGGTGTTAGTAAAAATGACGACAGTGGTAGTAGTTGTGGTGAGGATAGTAATAATAATTATGATAACTAGGGTAATGATAATGTTAGTAAAGAATATTAAGGTATTAGACCAAGCAGTGATGATGGTAACTGGCGAGGAGAGGACTATCAGTTGTCTATTTTGTACTTGTCTTATTGCGTTGGTCTGGAGGGAGTGTCTAGCAAGCTTCCAATGTTGGTGAATGTATTCTGTAATTAGATTTAAAATAAATATACTAATGGTCGGATCTGCAAATAAACCAGCTAACTGATCGAGCATGCTTGGTGAGGAGAGTGGTAGTTGGACACCCTGCAGGAAGAAAATCTACACACATTAAAGGGTGGATGAACTCGTGGGAGTCAACAGCCATCCAGTAGAGTGTATATGAGAGTAGGTGTGAACTCTCTGTGCCTTAGTCGGTTACCATCTAGTGACTGTGTCACAATAAAAGTACTGGTGATTGCACAACCTTATAAATGGTACCTCAGAATGACTGATGTCAACTTCAAGTAATAATCATAACTGCATTAATGACTGGAACTGTCAACAGGGAGGACATTGCACATGACAGGCATGGAATGTCTGATCAAGCTTTGACAAGTTGTCATTAAGCCATTGATCAGGATCAGAATCAAAGACAAAAGTGCAGAGGGAGAAAAATGAAATGGCAAAAAGAGTTAAACAAGAATGTGATTAAATGTTGGCTGAGAGATGAAGAAAATGAAAAAGAGGAAATTGTTATGTGCCTGAGAATGCTGATGAAAATGATCTAACTGGTCAAACAGCAAATATTGCACATTTGTACAACAGGAAATGTTGTACAAGACTCAAACAATGAAGAGAAGATTCCAGAAATGTTGCAAAGTAAAATGTTTTGTGTGAACAATGAAGTGCCACTAAATGTAAGGTATATTGACGTAAGAAAAGTAAAGATAGCCACTGACAAAGTAAATGGTATGTCAAGCTTGGTTAAAACAGAGAGCAGTAGTGAAACAAACCAATGTTGTAGCTAAACTAATAGGATTCAACCAGAAGACTGTTGAGGAAAATAAGGGGAATGGAAAGAAAGAACCAAACTGGAGGAAGAGAATGTGAAGAAAGAACTGGGGCTATTGAATAGAATAATGAGAGGAGAGCTCAAGAATAAGGTAGTAGTCAGAAAACAGAATGGACAGTATATGTTAGTAGAAAGGGGAATGCAAACAGTACATGAAGAATTGTCACAAAGAGATGATGAAGATGGGAGAACAACATTAGGAAGTGATTCCTGATGCAAAAGAAAGTAAAGTATTTGTGGGGAGAACTTTGGAACAGGCTAGTGTACATGAAACAAGTGCAGAATGGCTAATACAGAGAGACAACTTGCAACTGTACCAAGACAAAAAGATGTCAGAATTGATTTGTATTCAGTGTGACTGAAGTTTTAAAAAAATGCTAAATTAGAAATGACCTGGTCTGGATGGAGTACAAGGTTATTGGCTGAAAACTTTTACACAGTTGCATGAAAGGATCACTGCACACCTGGATGGATGCATGCAGCAGAGTCATGTCCCTACATGGATGACAAGTGGACCAATGTTATGCCAAAAGATTACCAGAAAGGTTTTGTGCACTTGAAAGTTTATTGAAAGCTTGTGAATATCTAAGGTTATAGGCAGTAACCCGCTACCCACATAAATTCTACCAGAAATAAGAGCAAACCTGAGTCAAATTGAATAATGACAAGAGCACTCAGCACAAACCTCAGCCAAAGCAACACCAACATCCTCTCAATGATTAACTAGAGATGATTTTTTAAATGAGAATATCTGAAATAAAATCAACTGCTCTGACAAACGAGAATACTAAAAACAAACCGGATCGCTCTCAAATGGAAAAATAATCCATATACCTTCTCTGGTACCTGATCGAACCCAATGGGAGTCATGGAATGTGCAGGCTGTGTTTGTAATGGTGTGTGTGTGTCATCTGGGTAATAAAAATATTTGCATGACTTGAGTGCATACATGTCAATAAGTCTTTGAGAGTCACTATGTAAAAGTTTTGGAAACACTGGTTAAAATGCAACAGGAACTTAAGGAGTGCAAAAGCCAATTAATGACATTTGAAGTGTGAGTATATGTGTGTGTAAAAGCTCTTTTACACACACATATACTCACACTTCAGGCATGTTTGCATACATGTGTGTGTGTGTGTACAATGGACATGGGATTGTAATGTTCAATGCTGAAAATGTGTGTGTATGTATGTGCATGTACAAGAGAACTATGTGAAATTTTACATATACATGTAAAGTAAAAAAACAGGGAAAAATAATTCAGAATCCTTGTCCGGTACCGGATTGATCTCAAAATCTAATCAGTCTGTGCCAGTCATGAGACTAAACATCCCTGAAAGTTTCATCTGAATCCATCCAGTGGTTCTTGAGATATCTTGTCCACGGACTAACAAACAAACACGACTGAAAACAATACCTCCACCTTCACTAAGTCGGAGGTAATAATTGTTTTAAATAATTAAATTGCTTATAAATATCACAAAACAAATGGGAATTTGACATTTTAATTAAGTTCTTAATGAAGAATATTTGAGGAGAATTTGGTTCCAATTTTCTAATTTTTTAAAAATAATTGCATCATATTGTTAAAAATAATTGTATTGTATCAGGCCTTTAAGAATGAAATGTCAGATTTTGAACTGAAAGTTTATTTT
>NC_068981.1:111166786-111179123 GCF_001194135.2 Octopus bimaculoides
ACAAAACAAATGGGAATTTGACATTTTAATTAAGTTCTTAATGAAGAATATTTGAGGAGAATTTGGTTCCAATTTTCTAATTTTTTAAAAATAATTGCATCATATTGTTAAAAATAATTGTATTGTATCAGGCCTTTAAGAATGAAATGTCAGATTTTGAACTGAAAGTTTATTTTACTTTACCTCAACAAAAGAGCATTGCAGTTAATTAAAGTATGCACCTAAATTATCAACACAATTTTGCCATTTTATCGGTGGCTTATTTATTCTGGCAGGGAAGAATTCTGGAGAGCAAGAGGTGATGAAATCATGAAAGGCTGTTTTTGCATCTTTTTCAAATTTGAAGTTTTTTCCTTGCAAAATGTTTGTTGTCTAATGCCTGGAAAACATGATAGCCAGTTGGCGCAAGGTCTGGTGAATATGGTGGATGAAAGAGTACTTCCAAGTTCAGTTCTTATACTTTGAGTAGCATTCTTTGTACATGTGGTCAAGCATTGTCTTGCAAAAGAATTGGCCTGTCTGTATTGACCAATCTTGGTTGTTTAATTGCAAGTTCACTCATCATTTCATCCAATTGGTTGGTGTATACCTCAGCTGTAATTGACCTACCAGGTCTCATGAAGCTGTAGTGGATGGCACCAGTGCTGGACTACCAAACAGATACCATTAGCCTTTTCTGGTGAATCTTCTTTTTTGGATTGTGTTTTGGCACTTCGTCTCTATTCAACAACTGTGCAGAATGCTTGCTATTGTTGAAAATAATCCATTTTTCACCACACAATGCAATACAATGCAAAAATGGTTCACTTTTATGACATGACAGAAAAGAACAGCAAGTTTCAAGAAGACATGATGCTCATTCAGTTCATGTGGTACTGACTTGTCCAGCTTCTTTATCTTGCTGATTTGTTTCAGATGGTCCAATTTTGTTGGAATCGAAACATCAAACCTTGCTGCTAACTTGCACATAGTTTGAGATGTATCTGCTTCCACTACAGTTTCCAGCTCATCATTATCCACCTTGGCCTTAGGTCTATCACAGGGCTGATTTTCAAGAGTAAAGTCACCAGAGTGGAACTTCTCAAACCTTTGATGTATAGTGCGCTCATTCGTCACATCTTCACCAAACACCTCATTGATGTTTCGAGCTGTCTGGGATGCATTGGTTCCATGACAGAACTCATATTCATAAAGAACATGAATTTTTGATTTATCCATGGGTTCACAAAAAATTATTTACAAGAGAAAACTCACTATATAATCAGACTCCATGAATTGCGTTTCAAAAAGTAATGATGTAACTCTTGAATGTTGTAAAACAAAGAATTGTCAGGATAAAACATTAGAGTTATCAACTGTCAAACTTGGTGCATAAGAAAATCGGACATTTCATTCTTAATGACCTGATATATTATTTGATCATTTTTTTAAAATGTTTGTCACAGAATGCACAATCCATTAGTACAAAAATATTTTAAGTTACTTTATAGTTTCATAAAGAGAATATTTTCTTTTATTTCAAAAAATAAATAAAGCTGTAAACTATTTCATCTTATCTTAGCAGGGACCAAATCTGCGAACCTGTTTGTACACAAGGATGTGTTCATGGTATTTGTACAAGTCCTAACCAATGTAAATGTAATTTTGGATGGGTTGGCAGCAACTGTTCTGTGGAATGTTCCTGTAATTCTCACAGTGAGTGTAAAAGTGAAAAGGATACTGGTAATTGTTTAGGATGTCTTCATAATACAATGGTGAGAAAATTTTAATTAGTTATTGGTACATTTAAAAAAAGGTAATTGATTGGCTGTTATATAATTAATGACTTTTTTGTTCCATGATTCTGACATTTTCATGGTACAGCTATAACCTTCATCCACAACGTAAGCAAGTGAAAGATGAAAATGTTGCATCAACTAAGAGTTAATCTTATATGGTGGGAAAAAGGTTGCATAAGTGTTTGTGCCAAATGGAGAAAAAACAAAACCCAAAAACTTTTTTCTTATGGGTAATTTTTATACATATTTTCATTTTAAATAAGTACAAACACTTTCTTTGGTTATAAAAGTAATGACAAAAAAGCAATAAAAAAATGTTAGGTTCCTAAATTTAATATTTTTTAAGAGTATGAAACTCCTTGAAGCATTCCAAGTAAAATGGAATTGCATTTATTTGTCATTTTCACTTCTTTCTTTGGGATGTTTGTGTGCATACATAATATTGTCTTTGGCTTGTTTGTCCTGCATTATTTGCAGGTAAATTCTCCAAGAATTGATGGGAAATAAATGTCTAAGTGGCAAGTTGATCTGGATGATCCTGTGTCTTATTAAACAAAGTTCAACAAATTCATTCATATTTATGAAATGAAGGAGATTGGATATTAAAATGGATTTTAGTTTGTATATTCCTATGCAATTGTTTCTTGCAAATGGACCAAGATATTCATAAACAGAACATCATAATGGTCAAATTTGTATTCTTCAGTAGGTAATATTTCAAGGAAAATAAAAAGACATTTAAAATATACATAGATTTTTTTCTTAGTTATCATCTTAGGAGATTTATATATTCATTCTTCCAGTCACGCTTATTTGAATCTAGATTTTGGGTGATGCATGTTCTTAGAAGTTAGTAGTTTTCTTGTCTTCCTGTCCTGGCATTGAAGCTCTGTAAGATTCCAGCTAATGATGTTAAAACTATATTGAACTACTGGAAGTGCCAGGGTGTTAATGGCTTCGATGTGATTTTTTCGAGTTGAGTTCAGTTTTTAGTATGAGTCTTATTCTCCTGTAATATTCCTTTCTTATTTTTTCCTTCATGGTAGCATGTTGTATACCATCTCTTTCATTTATCCCCAGGTATTTGTAATTTTCTTGTGGGTCAGGCGTCGGTATCTAATTTCATGGAAGATGTTTGCCTGAGCTTACTTCTTATGAAAGTTGGTTTAGTATACTTATCAAGACCAAAGTCCATCCTGATGTCATTACTGAATTCTTTAACAGATGTAAGCAACCCTGCTAGCTCTTTGTCAATATCTCAAGGGCCTTGAGTATCCAATTATGTGGGACACTACCAAACACTTTCTTGTGGTCAATCCATGCATACTCAGGTTCTTTTTGCTCCGTCAATTTTCTGCAATCATTTTCTTTATGAGTAATTGATCTTTGCACCTATAAGAATTCTTTTTATAGCCTTTTTGAGCTTGTGGAAGGATAGATCTCTATTCAAGGAAAGCGTATATTCTGTCAGTTAATATGAATGTGAGTATCTTGTAAGTGATGTTGAGACATGTTATTGGTCGGTAGTTCTTTGGATTTTTTGTGTCTTCAGTTTTTGGTAGAAGATACGTTGTTCTTTCAGTCAGCAAGGCAGGTATTTGCTCTGGGTTTTGGATGACATCAGTCATGCAGCAAAATTTTGGTGTACTTCTGTCAGACAATTTCGCCAGAAGTTAAGAATTCGGTCCAGTCCTGGGGTTTACCATTTGTGACACTTCCTAAGAATACATCTTAGCTCTTCTGTTCCTATTGCCTCCAATTTTTGCTCTTCAACTTCATACAGTCTAATTCTGTCCAGTCAGCTTTATCATTATATTCTTTTTTGTTGTTCCATTTCCACAGTCTTGGGTGTTTCCTTTATTTCTATCTTACTTTTGCCAATTTCCCTACAAAATTTCTTTGCATCCATCTTGAATATCTTGTTTTGTTGATATTTGATTATTTTCTCATACCTTCTAAACCGTTGGGCTTTCAGTTGTATTCATTGTTTCAATTGTTCCTTGGTTGCAGGGAGGTTTATAAAATCAAAGATTTTATAATTTTGCTAGATTTTTCTACCTCATTTCATCTCAAAATTTAGTCCTCTAGCAGCTTCATTGAGAACATCCATCCACTGAGATTCGATCTCTTTTTGTATTGCTACTTTCCACTTAGGTCTATTGACATGGTTGGTCCTTTTCTGTGTCGTCCTGATACCTAGTTGAGCAGTTACGACTTTAGCAGTGGAATAGATAAGGTTATTTAAGGTTGTTAGGTCATTTCTCTTATTACTTAAGATCTGTGTAAGAGCAACATTATATATCATGATTATGTTGTTGTTTTTTTGTTTTTCAAGAACTTTGACAGTGGTTCTCTATTAATGATGTCAGTAAACTCAGTCTTGCTGAATTCTTTGATGATATCTTCTTTTGCTTCTATGATCTTCTCTTTATTATTAACCTCAAATTCTGTGTCGTACCTATTCTGGTGCTCTTGAGTTGTGAGTTTATGTTGGATGTGACAAAAGAGGGAATCATTCAATCCATGCAAAGTGCTTTCTAAACAAGTTAAAACATCAGAGGCTGGAATGCTCTGGTTTTTCTCTGATGAGAAAAGCTTCACTCAGGACCAAAAGGTAAACTGAAGATAGTTATGCAAAGACCTGAATGAGGTATCAATGGTCATACATATTAAGTTCCCAGCAACTGTGAAAGTCTTGAGAATCAGCAATGAGGGAAGTGTTATGCTCTTCATTTTTTTTCACAGGACATAAGAGTGAATGTCGCTATCTACATAGGGGCATTGGAGAAAATTGTTGGGCCCTAGATAGACAAAGTATGCAATGGAAGACCATACTTCCTAAAACAAAACTCTGAGCTGTCTCATAAGACAACACAAGCATGGATGCATGCCAATCTTCATTCTCATGTCCTCTCAGACAGCTGGCCTCGGAGTTCACCAGGCCTCAACCCACTGGATTATTATATGTATAGAGCATAGTGAAGCAAGAGGTCAGTCAACATCTTCATAACACCATACAATCTCTCAAGTCTGTCTTAACCGACACTATGTCCAGCATTGATAAAGAACTTCTGATTCAGCCATGTCAATGCTTCTGACCCTGTATTGAAGCATCCATTGATGTTAATGATGGATTCATTGAATGGGTATGATAAAAGGATTCTCAAAATGAATTGTACCAACTTGTTTTCAAATAAAACTTTTCTTTGATGAGCTATATGTCTTTTTCTAAATTCATATGAATGACCTAAAAAAACTGACACACCCTTATGTTTATACACACACATGCTTTGAACTTAATGACAAATAAAAAAAAGTAGACTGATGAAATAGGTAACAGATTAAAATAAGCACCAGGACTGATATCATTAGTTAAATCCCTTAAATGTAGTGTTGATGCATGGCTGTAATTCAGTTACAGAAACCAGTAGAATAGTAAAAGAATATATACAAAATATTTTCCTCCAGTCACAAATATATGTTTAATAGCACTTAAATTAAATAAGTTCATAGTGTATGTACAGCCATACCAGGTTAGTTAAGAAGTTCACTTCCCAACTATATGGCTTTGTGTTCAGTTCCATTGTGTGGTACCTTTGGCAAGTGTCTTCTACTATGAGCCCTGAACTAACCGAAGTCTTGTACATGAATTTCTTCTATGGAAACTGAAAGAAACTCAGCTTACATTTATGTATATATAGGGGTCTACACATGTTTCTGTGTTCTTGTCTTGACACTACATGATAGTTCTAAATGAGCCTCTCCATCACACAAGCAGTGTCTCTCATTTTCAGTCTTCTCAGAAAACATCTCTAGCTATTGGAAAATATTTCCTTGCTTGGAAACAAGTAAGGATTAGTGGACAAGAAGGGCATCTGGCTATAAATAAAAACCTCTCCAAATGAAGTAAATGTGCTCCATGCATGTATGGAAAAGCAGACATTAAAATGGTGATGAAGTTGATATTAATGTTCTGTATCTCTTATATTCACTGACTTTTGGAACTTATTTAACTGGATTTTTTTAGTACTGTATATTATGCATATCATATGCACAATGTGTGCTACCATCGTACATAGCTTATGATGGAATTATTTTGATATTCTTTTAACATGCTTACATATTTTCCATTTTAATGAAAATTTTCACAGTACACAAAAGTAAATTAAATCATTTTAATTTCATTTCATAGGGTGATAATTGCGAGAAGTGCATATCTAACTATGTAGGTGATCCTCGAAATGGAGGTACATGCATATCTTGTTTTATTTATTGCAATAACCATACCAAAAATTGCACGGAAGTTAAAGGAAAAGATCATGATGTAAGTTATAAATATATTTTCCTGTTGTTTTGTTATGGGGTAATCATTGATTTAAAGTTTGTTACAATTGAATGTATTCTTAAATTAAATTCAATGTCACTTTGCTCATAAAATAATTTGTGTTAGTCTTGTTTATTATACAGTAAGATCAACATACAGATTACTTATACCAAATGTTCAATGAAAAAATTTGCTTAAACTAAAAATCTGTTTGCTGAGATTTTCCTGGCTAACTTTAAATTAAGATTATCAACTCATTGTATGTAAGTAAAAGAGCAAAATCAAATTATGATGACCTCTTGTTGTTCATTAATATTCTATTTCTACTTTATTGTTGAATAGTGTAATTTTGGAATAATGTTAGGTTTTGGACTGATCAAAAGTAATTTTCCAAATGTCATTACACTATCAGAATGGCAGAATATCATATTTCTAATGATTGCTGAGTTTGATTTGTTTGCAAGCAACTTTGGAAGAAGTTTGGCATTTGGCTTTTATGACTTTAGGAAAATATCTAATATTTTCGAAATTAACTACTTGAAGTTTTTTTGTTTTTTTTAATTTGTAGTATCATATTGAAATGAAAACTGTGACTGATTACTATTCTGTTTATTTCCAATCATTCATCAATATTTTGGTTTGTTTAGGGATCACTTGATTACTAGAAGTGTAAAATTTTATCCTCTATAGAGTTGCAATGAAAATAAAAGAATTTCAGCAATTTTTATACTAATAAAAACTGGCAATTGGTAAAGCTGTAAAAAAAAATGTTTTGTGGTTAATCATTGACATTTGAGTTAAGTAATCAATGAAATTTTTGCTGATAGGATTTCTTTCACTTGCTGTTGGACTTTTGAGAAATGAAAACATGATATGAAATAGATTAACTTACATTGTGTAAGCCATCCTGCAAGCTATTTCAAAATATTTTGATGAAATATATTTTTTTCTTTTTTTAGAAGTTATAAAATACACAATCTATAACTTTAAAATATAGGCATCACTAGTATCCTATTTTTTGTAATGTGTTCAAAGCCTTCCTTGTATATGTATAGAAAACCACATGAAGTGTATACCTATTCTTTAGGTGTGTTTCATCATCATAACTATTGAATCATTCTATTCGTTGCATGCTGCTTGAATAATTGTACAAGACATCCAAGTAAAAAAACCTAGCATATTACTGTTCAATCATATACTCTGTCAAAACTGAATACCTCGATTTTTGTCTTGTCAATACAAACTTGATTGTTTTATTTTTTCTTGTTTTTTTTTTTAGAATGATTTTAACTACTTTAGCTTTGAGGTACCTTTTACATAAAAGATATCAAACAATTTTTCAAAAATTATAAAGTGTTTGTATTTAGTAATAGTGTTTACTGTCAAATCTGCAACAGAGATGTGACTCACTGAATTCTATTAAACCACCCAAGCCATATTAGCATGGAAATCAGATATAAAATAAGAATAATAATGATGCTTATATTTTAAACTTACAGATTTTGTATTTTATAAGTTTTTGAAAGAAAATATACATTTACTCAAAACATTTTTAAATAACTTGTAGGATAGCTTAAGAAATTAAATGTAATAATATTGAATTAATTTTTGCTGAAATTGCATTTAGCTTCATTTTGAAAGAAAACAAATTTCAATTTCAGTTCTATTTTGACCAAACTATTGCAGTGTACATTACTAAGCCTTAATGCTCTTTTCAACATAACCTATATCTGTGCACATTTTCTTTTACTGAAGGCATTGTCAGTGATGACTCATAACCATGAATTCTGTTTCATACTTGCACATATTGTACTGGAGATGCTTTATTTAATAGTCTATATTCTAAAGTTAAATAATGTAAATTGATTTCACAGGTGTAGATAAATCTAGATGATATAAATTTTTCTTGGTAATTTCAGGAGTAATTTTTTCAGAGCTTTCCTTTATCCATTTCAATCTTAGTGCCATGTAGTGCTGTTGTTATTTAGTCCCAGACCAACCTTCACTCACAAAAATGTATGACCAAAGTTTTTCCAGTCAATATCTTTCCATTATTTTCTTGGGTATTAGATATTTAGAACTACATTGTGTCCCTTTTAAAGGTAGTATGATACAATGTAAAGTAGATCTGATTGCTATATCTTTGATTAACCCTTTCGATACCAACCTGGCTGACACTGCCTCTGGCTCTGTAGTACAAATGTCTTATTTTCTTGAGTTTTGAATTAAAACCTTCCACCAAATCTTTATCATAATTTATGTTCCTAACACTAGCTTAATGCTATCTAAGTTATATTACTAAATTCTTTGTTCTATTTAAAATTAATTCAAAGAAACAGAGCCTCTCAAAATATATATGGTAATGAAAGGATTAAGCTGTCATTTATAGGCTTGTTCTTCAGCTTCTTTCAGATTATGTATTTTTCATAGGAGTGATACTGGTTGATTAGATTTTCATATGAAAGAAATTTTAAGAGATTAATGAATATTGTATGTATTGCCATTGTCATAATTCTTGCTGTCCTTTCCTTTAAATTGCTGTTGCAATCTTTCACTTCATTATTGTTTCATCATTATTATTGACTTTAATGCAAAAAGCACCTCCAAAAGTTGTGCAATGCCAATTATATTTTCAAGAATTTATGAAAGGTAATGCAATAACTACTTAAAGATTTTTCCCTTTCTCTTCATTTGTGTAGGAATATGGGGGTCTTCAAGAGAATCAGGCTGTATGTCAAGACTGCAAAAACAATACTGAAGGGAAACACTGTGAAAGATGTAAAAAGGGTTACTTTAGATTGGCGGAAGAGAAACTTCACAACATATGCCGACCGTGTGTTTTCTTTTTCTGACTTTTTTTGCTTTACAATGCTGCATTTATTTCAATACTTACATTTTATTAATCTAATATAACATTGCAGTATCTAAAATAAGCTCGTTGCATATTTTAATTTATTGCAATGTATATCAGCAATTGAAATAAGGAACTGTTGTAGTTGAAATGTTTTATATCTTCTTAATACATTGTTTTATTACAGCTGTATGTGCAATGGCCATGCCTTTGATTGTGACACAAATTCAGGAACTAGGTGCATCTGCAAGAATAACACTATGACAAAATGTGATAAAGAGAAAAGTGAAGATTGCTATAAGAATCAGGTAAGCATCATTCAGCATCATTCAGCATCATTCAGCATCATTCAGCATCATTCAGCATCATTCATTTGACAATTAATAATAATACACTATTTTTTATTTCAGACCATTTGAATTTTTTTACCTTTGAATAAATTCCATGACAATTGTTCCATACTAGCCTTTTCTACCTCCTTCTGTCTTTCTTTTCAATCTTTTATCTTTTTATATGTTTCTTTGTGTAGCAGAGTGGAATAGTGAGAGAAAGGTAGGGAGTGAGAAACACATGAAGCGAGAGGCACAGACAGAGAAAGAGAAGAGAAGGAGGGCAAGGTTATAAATGGCATACATTTAAAAACTTGATTTAAAGAGATGACAATCATAGTCTACTGCAACATTCTTTTGTACTAAGTAAACACTAATATTTTCCCTTAACTTAAACTATGCAGTTTTGGAAAAGATTACAGATTTGTATTCATAGCCACATTAAATAACATACCAACATATGTTACTACCATAATGATCACTAAATTTTTTATGTATATTTAGAAGAATTCCATGCATCTAATAATATATCTTACTATAATGGACATTATGTCCATCTCTCTGTCTGTCTGTTCCCTTTTCGCAGTCAAATAGCTGGACCAATGGTCACAATGTTTTTTTTGGATTGCGAAGGAGGTAATTAGGAAGGTTTTTAGCAAAAAAAAAAAATGTGAAAAAGTATGATTATTTAATGGATATTGAGTTTTCTATTAATAAATCACCTTTGATTTTTTTTATTAAAATTCCAGCGATGAGGATTAATTCTGGATTCCCCCCTCCACCATATATAGTTCATGAATTTAGAGTGTTTAAATTTGCGATACTATCCTTGTATTTTCCATTGTAGATGGGCAGGTTTGTTATCTTACTATAATGAGCATTATGTCTGTTTGTCTGTCCGTCTGTTCATCTCTTTGTCTGTTCCCTCTTCACTGCCAGATGGCTGGATCAATGGTTATGATATTTTTCAGGATTACAAAGATGGTCGTCAGGAAGGTTTTTAGCATTAAAAAAATCAGAAAGTATGATTATTTTGTGGATATTGATAAACCATCTTTGCATTTTTATTTAAAAATCACCAACCATCAGTAACTCAGGATTTTCATCATATAGTTTGTGGCCCCATCATAGGTACAAAGAGGGGCGCAAGGACGGTTAATAGTGAAAATAAAATGGAAAAAGTGTGTCAGTATATAGTGTGTGGTTATATAGTCTCGGGTAGGATTCAAAATGGCTAATCAAAGCGGCTGATGTTCACATCTCAGTTTTGTCAATCAAAATAACCCATGGTACCAGAACATCCAGGCATTGTTTGCATAGAACAGTGAGAGATAAATCTTAGTTTGATTTTTTGCAACCCTAAAGGTTCCGCTCATGCATTCACAACAAACAAGGCACAAGGGCTGACTTTAGATCATGTAGGTGTATTTTTACTCTCTCCAATGTTTACATACAGCCAGTTATACTTTGCTATGAGTAGAGCAATGGACTCCAGTAATTTGAAACTTAGCATCAACAAAACAGAAGATATCTTCTACAAAGAAGTTTTGTAATCATATTGATATTATCAAAAGGAATATGATTCATAATTTAAATAAGGAAATTTGTGAACTTTGGCTGTATAAGAATATAAGCAAGCATAAAATAGTGTAAACAACTAAAATAAAAGCATATCTAAATAACATTTTTTCTTAATACTTTTTATGTAGTTGTCGAAGGAAGCTCTGGCTTTCATTAGGAGTGGTCCACATATCCATTCATGATACAGAGGCTGGGAACCTATTTCAGTTCAGGAGTGAATCTTCATCACATGTCACTGAGTCACAATCACATGTCATATAGCTGCAATAGAATGCTGTATCACCAACAATAATGTGATTTCTCTAAGACTTCATCCAGTAATCTATCAAGTCCATTTACACATTTTTCAATACATACTGTTGTTATGACTTCCCTCCCACATTTTATGCCTCCATCGTAGTTGAAGAAAAGACCAGCAAGAATTATTACAATCAGGTGACAATTCTAACAATTTGTCTGTTATTAAAGTGCATTAAGTTAAAGAATCTGATACATAAATTGCAAACAATTTATTGAGTAACATTGTAAAAAACTTCATAGTAGATTTAATTCTGGGCTGAGTGTTGTATGGATTTCATTTCTAAAAATTCACCTCTATTATACTTTAGTTCATCACTTGTTGATTTTCATTGCCACTCACAATACTCTAATTGAATTGATACCAGTTATTAAATGAATAATTTTTAAATCAGTTAATTAGTGAATTGTTCTAAAAAAAGATTACATTGACAATACTTAGAAGAACTAACTGTAATACAGTAAGGTGATTTATATTTTACTTACCATTTATCTACATAGATGTATCAATTTGTGTGTCTATACATATATGATATCTTCACAGTAATGTTTAATGATATTTTGATACAATATTTGTGTATATGTATCTATGTATATATTGCATACACATATGCTTTATTTTAAATCCCAAACATTCCTGGATATTTCTGCTAATATGAATGTGCATGTGTGTGAAAACATGCTAATGTACATGAATAATATTGACATTCTACAGCTTCACTTGAAAGAGTCAGAAATATATTTGAATTCCTTGTTAACATTAATTTTGTTGAGCAGTAATATTTATTCTGACTTAAACATGGATGTTCTGTTAGAACAAACCACACTGTAGTAGATACCATGACAGAAACTTTCATATTGGCTTTTGGTGCAAAATGCATTCTTATTTTTATCGCTAGCAGATAGATAAATTCCCACCATCTCCAGCACTGAGACCACCAGATCATGTGATCTCAACCTTCCACTTTGTGTTTTCAAAGACCAGTATGATAAGAAATTTCTTGCTTGACGATCAGATAAGGATTGACAAAAGGAAGAACATCTAGCCATAGAATCCTGCCATTTAAAGAAACTAATGATACATACATACAGATATATATATATATATACATACATACATACATACATACATATATATATATATATATATATATATATATATATATATATATATATA
>NC_068981.1:111179600-111184212 GCF_001194135.2 Octopus bimaculoides
ATATATATATATATATATATATGAACATGTGTAATATGTGTGTGTGTGTGTGTACATAACTGAAATTTCTCAGAAATAGTATATTTTATCTTAACTTTTTTACATATTTATTTTCATACCTACTTTTGGCAGTGCAGTACAAATTTTTGTGATATTTGGACCTCTGTTTAAATGATTAAACACAATTTTTGTTATTTCTTGATGAAAAATATATATGGCTTTCATGACATCGACACACATATAATGAATGTCATGGCTTATCAATCAACACAAACACACATTTGCTATCTGTGACATAAACACACACATTGTCTTTGCGCTCTCTAAGAAAAAAAAACATTGACTTTTTGACATACACAATATTTAATCGTTTAGAAATATTTTTAACTGAATATGATTTCATCATCCGGAGTTCTTTAATTTTTGTAAGAAATTATTATTTATTTACTTTTGTTTTAAAGTGAAAAAGAGGAGAAAATGAAAGATGTATGTACATGTATATGAAATGCACATGTGTGCGTGTGAAAGAAAGATAGAGAGAGAGGAAGAGAGAAAAAGAGAGAGAGATTGAGTGAAGGGGTGTGTTGTCATGTATACATACATACATCAATACATGTGTTCATCTTTTTTGTATGTACGTGTGCATGTGTGTGACAGAGAGAGAGAATGTGTGTGTCAGTGTGTATGTGAATGTGTGCATTCTCATGTATGTGTAAGTGGCACACACTCTCTCTCTCTCTCACACATGTCCATTTCATATACACATTCATACATCCTCCACTTTCTCCTGTCTTTCACTTGAAAACAAAAGTAACAGGTGATTTTCAGGAAAAAAATTATTAAAAAAAAACTTCAACTAACGTAAATTGATTGCAATTATTTGGATAGTTCCAATTAAATAAATCCAGAAGTCAGGTTAAATATATATATATATATATATATATATATATATATACCGTGAATTCCCATTCAACAAACTGGCAAACAATTCCGTGAATACTTTACTGGGCAAAGCTGGGTAGTAAGTCTAGTATAGCCTAAAAAAGCACATCAGAGCTATTCAATGTGAAAGTGATGTCAGTTGTCTTTCTTTTGCTTGCAAAGGTATCATTCATCATGAGTTTGTTCCATGGGATCAAATGATTAGTAAAGAGTTTTATTTAGATGTCCTGAGGCATGGACAATCAAAACCTGGATGCAACACAATAATGATGTGTCTCCCTATTTGTCACTCTTTAACAGTGACTTTTTGGCAAAGCATGAGATGACTCTTATACCTACTCACTGAATTTGGCAGACTTTTTTGTTCCCAGAGACAAAACTCACACTGAAAAGTGATTTCAGATGGTAGATGATATCAAAGAAGGATCTACATATTACTCACTCAAACTGCTTTCTAGTACATGATCCAAAGCTGAAAAAAAATTGGGACTGGCATATTAATGGTGAAGGAAACTATCTGGATGGAAGCAAATCTAAAGAAATTGAAAGTGATGTAATAACTTTGTTATCTAAAAACAGATTTCTTATTGAACATGAGTGTGTATATACATAATTGTGTACATATGTGTACATACACACTTACACATAAAATTATGACAAAGAGGAGCAAGTTCATTATAATGAATATGAAGTAAATTTATAACAAATTAGAAGTATTCATTATTTCAATGAATAGTTGAATAGTTTCATTTTATGAAACTGGCTTCAGCCTCACTAAATAAAACAGTGTATTAACCCTTATCCTGGTGAAGAGAACTGAAATGCAAGACTTCCATTTTTATAATTTTATCAAAAATCTTTCTTTAAACACTTTTATGTTTTTCCGTCATAATTTTTACTTTTGCCTTCTTAACTGAAACTCTGTTATTAAAGTCTGAATGAAATTGTACTTAGGACTTAGCAATGATACTTTTTAGAAATATATATTTATATATATCAGAGTTGATAGCAGCATAATAGATAAGGCAGTTAAGGATATGAACACATTGAATGCCCCTGGGCCATCAGGAATCACTGCCAAGATGGTTAAAATTTCTGGTGGTGTAGGATACAGTCTAGTCATCTGAATCTGGTTATTTAGGAAGGTGCCATCTCCAATGACTGGTGTAGTAGAATTATAGTTAACTACTACAAGGGTAAAGGTGATGCCTTATATAGAAACAACTACAACTTTATCAAACTGCTAGACCAAGTCATGAAAGTTACTGAGAGGGTTATAGCTCAATTGATTAAGAATAGAATTAAACTAAATGAGATGCAGTTTGGTTTTGTGCCTGGGAAGAGTACCACGGATGCCATCTTCATAGTGAGACAGCTGCAGGAAAAGTATTTGGCCAAAAGTAAGCCATTGTACTTAGCCTTCATCAACCTGGAAAAAAGCTTTTGATAGAGTCCCCTACTCTGTTATCTGGTGGTCTTTAAAGAAGTTAGGCATGGTTTGTTAGAGCTGTACATGCCATGTACAGTGGTACTTTCAGTAAGGTGAGAGTTGGCTATGAGTACAGTGATGAATTTAGCATACAGGTAGGGGTTCACCAAGATTCAGTTCTCAGCCCACCTTTATTCATCATAGTCCTCCAGGCCATAACAGAAGAATTCAAAACTGGATGCTTGTGGGAACTACTTTATGCTGACGACCTTGTGCTTATTGCAGAATCTGTAGCAGAATTAGAGAAGAAATTTCAGGTATGAAAGCAAAACTTGGAATCAAAGGGCCTTAAAGTTAACCTAAGACCAAAGTTGTTGTTAGCAAGGAAGCAGATAAAACTCTCTTTCCATCAAGTAAATGGCCCTGCTCACTATGTAGGAAAGGAGTTGGAAGAAATTCCATTTGCTGCACCCAGTGTAAGCTATGGATACATAAGAGGTGCTGTGGAATCACAGGTAGCCTAACAGATACAGTTGTTTTCATATGTGGCAGATGTGCAGGAACAATATGCACTAAGAGTACACAGGACTTAGATTCTCTCAAATGCCCAGGAGGCTCTCTTGAGGTTGTAGATAGTTTCTGTTACCTAGGTGATCAGAGGTTCCTGAGAAGACTGGCCCATGAGTTCTAGAAGAGCTATGTGTTCCACAAGTGCTGTGTGTTCCACCTACACATAACAAGAAAACTTTTCACACACCCTACCGCAACAAACTAAACTACATCTCTTCCCTTCCTCACATCTCCTTCATGCACTATGCTTACCTGTCACTCCCCAGTCCTATCCTCACATCCCTGTTCATTGTATCATTGCTATCCAGTAGCATCCCACACCCTCTATATACCCAGGTTTCCACCACTCACTGCATTTCCCCTTCCCCACTTTCTACTCATGCTTCTTTGGCAATGTCCTACCACTAATATTATGACCTTCGAACCTCAAGGGTAAGCCCTGGCACTTGCTACCCTCTCTCTCTCCTTCCTTTTACTCGACTGTCCCATTTATATTCTGATCTTTGTCCCCTGTGAGTATGCCTGTCCCC
Organism: Octopus bimaculoides; assembly: GCF_001194135.2. Classification (NCBI taxonomy): domain Eukaryota; kingdom Metazoa; phylum Mollusca; class Cephalopoda; order Octopoda; family Octopodidae; genus Octopus; species Octopus bimaculoides. The sequence goes on from NC_068981.1 coordinate 111,183,072, forward strand.
TGTGAGTATGCCTGTCCCCTGTGAGTATGCCTGTCACTTTGCATCGTCTCTTTCCTGCCCTCTCTTGTATTCTTGCTGTCTCCCACTCTCTCTCTCCTTCTCCTGCTCTTCCCTCAGGCTAGATAACCATGTGTCTCCTTTACAGCTGCACACCAGTACTATTCTTAGTCCTGATCTCTCTCTTTTTTTTTCTCTCTCTCTCTCTCTCTGGCCGGGTAACCTTGTACATCCTCTACAGCAAGACACCTGTTTCTTTCTCTCTCTCTCACTATAACCTTTCATCATCTGACACAAAATCATCTCCTTCAATGCCCTCTCCCCTCTAAAAGGATTTTTGTCTTGCAAATGACTTGGTGACCCTGCTAGTGCTGTTGCCATGTAAAAAGTATCCAGTCCACACTGTAAAGTGGTTGGTGTTTGGAAGGGCATCCAGCTGTAAAAATCTTACCAAAACTAACCTTGCCTGTGCTTGTTCCATGTAAAAAAAACACTGAGTCCAATCAGCTGGTGGTTAGTGTTAGGAAGGACATCTAGCTAAAAAATACCCTGCCAAAACAGACACAGAAGTCTGATGCAGGCTCCTATCAAACCATCCAACCCATGCCAGCATGGAAGGTAGATGATAAATGATGATAATGATGATGATGATATTTAATTGCAATTCAACAGACCAATTATCAGGCTAGATGATATATATTAAAAAGTGTGCATTTAGAATTAAAACAAGAGAGTATAAATTTCTTATATTGTTCATAAATTAATCGTCCAGTACAGCAGTTTCAATGACATAAAACTTCATTATTTATATAATTAGGTATTTAAAATGCATAATTAATTAATATTAAAGTGATACAAATAATTACAGAGGCATCAAGCTGTTAGATCAGGTTATGAAAGTTACAGAGAGGGTCATAGCCCAACTAATTAGGGAGCGAATCAATTTAGATGAGATGCAGTTTATGTTCGTGCCAGGTAAAAGCACTACTGATGCCTTATTTCTAGTAAGACAGCTGCAGGAGAAATACCTAGCCAAGGATAAACCTCTGTACCTGGCTTTCGTTGACATGGAGAAAGCCTTTGACAGGGTCTCCCGATCCCTTATCTGGTGGTCAATGAGGAAACTTGGAATAGAAGAATGGTT
>NC_068981.1:111185616-111187840 GCF_001194135.2 Octopus bimaculoides
CAGTACCGCCTGACTGGCCTCCGTAGGATTTTCGAGCGAGATCGTTGCCAGTGCCCCTGGACTGGCTTGTGCGGGTGACACATAAAAGACACCATTTCGAGCGTGGCTGTTGCCAGTATCGCCTGACTGACCTTCATGCAGGTGACACGTAAAAGCACCTACTACACTCTCTGAGTGGTTGGCGTTAGGAAGGGCATCCAGCTGTAGAAACTCTGCCAAATTTAGATTGGAGGCTGGTGTTGCCATACGGTTTCACCAGTCCTCAGTCAAGTCGTCCAACCCATGCTAGCATGGAAAGGGGACGTTAAACGATGATGATGATGATGATGATGATGTGACTCTCATATCTTCGAAAGAAATATAATAAAATGTTGCTTTAAAACATTCAAGATAGAAAAATCAGAGGAGCTGGGTAACAAATAGAGAAAAGAAACTATATCATTATATATATATATATATAAGCCCAAATACAAATACATAAGTGCATAAATATGAACAGAAATACATGCACACACACTTAGTCAACAATATTGATACAGAAAAAAATGGATAAAACTCATGGAAGATGGAGACCCAGGAAGAAAAAGTACTAGAGTATGACCTCAGGTTGTTGAATGAAAAGAGCACATGCACATGGACACTTCAATAATACACCTTAGGAAGTGCGAAACCCAAGATTTTGAAATTTCCAATAGGACAACCCAATGCAACAGGGGTAGACTCAGAATCGTAGTAACCCTCATTATGAACAAACTGAGACCAGCCATTAACAACAGGAAGGAACTACACAAAGCAGATTGATTGCTATAGCAACACCAGTCTGTGCATGTCAACTTCCTCCTTTCTCCCTGATCTTCTTCTCCTACACACAGCTGAGCAATGACTTTTTCCATTTACAGGTTTTTCTAAATATCCTGAAGAAGGGGGTGGGGTCTTCACTGTGAAATATAGAAATATAAGGTAAAACTGCAACTTTGTTTTGCTTTTGTTTCCTTTTACTATTCTATATTTTTGAGCTGAGGAATTATGTACATTATTTACAATGGACAGATAGGTGTCCTCACCTTGTTTGTTGTTACCACATTTCAGCTGATGTACTCTTCAGCCTTCATCAGGTGTTCTGGTGGAATTTCGAACCCAACCCTTTATTTGATTAATGGGGTACTTAGTTCTCATTCCTAAGGTATTCTTTTTTGTTGATGTTATTTTTTTCTGTTGATATTATTTCTCAAGTCCCTGCCTGGTTAGTAGCCTGCACTCTGATCTACTACTCTATATGGCCATGGGTGGGCTTGTAAACCTAATATTTTATCTTTTCTTAATACCAGTTCTCATTACATTCATATCTGCACTAGGTCTGCTTAGAAGGTTATTGTGTCCTAGCATATGTGCTGCCTCTTTTAATTTTCATATTTTCCAGTGACGATCTCTATCTATTATTTTTAACTTCATCCCACAGAGGAGGTGGTCTCCTTTAGTAGTTTACTTTGTATCTTCTTGCATTGTCCAGCCTTACACAACAATCTACTAGTACTACTACTACTACTACACACACACACACACACACGCACATCACATGCATGCATATATATATATATATATATATATATATATAAAAATAAGAGGGATGACCAGCAAAAGTGGACTCCCATTTGCTAGAAATAGATGCCGAATCATCTAACCACGAAAAAAATATAGGTTCTCAGTAAAAATTCAGCGACACAACAGACTGTAAAAGGGCAAGACAAATGAAAAAATACTAAATAAAAACGATTAACCTACGTACCATGGTTTCACCTGTTAAAATTTACATAAGTAAATATCTGCAGGATCGTCAGTGTAGTCTGTCGATTTGCAATGTAATTTCCAGAACTAGACACAGGACGTCCAACCGAAAGGAAGCACGTGTAGAGTTCTACAAATTACATTCAGTGTATCCTTTTAAATGTCTTCAATCTGGTGCGCTAACCAGTAAATTAGCTGAGAACATATATTTTTTTCGTGGTTAGATGATTCGGCATCTATTTCTAGCATATAGGAGTCCACTTTTGCTGGTCATCCCTCTTATTTTTGTATGTAATATAATTTTAATCTTCGGATTTTTTTAATATGCTAGACTACTGGTTCAAATTGATTAATATCAATTTCTACCCTCATAAATAAATTTTTATACAATAATGTTTCTCAAACCAGTAAATTAGCTGCAAAAATTTATTAACTGCAG
>NC_068981.1:111187850-111195389 GCF_001194135.2 Octopus bimaculoides
CTGAATGTAATTTGTAGAACTCTACACGTGCTCCCTTTCGGTTGGATGTCCTGTGTCTAGTTCTGGAAATTACATTGCAAATCGACAGACTACGCTGACGATCCTGCAGATATTTACTTATGTAAATTTTAACAGGTGAAACCATGGTACGTAGGTTAATCGTTTTTATTTAGTATTTTTTCATTTGTCTTGCCCTTTTACAGTCTGTTGTGTCGCTGAATTTTTACTGAGAACCTATATTTTTTCGTGGTTAGATGATTTGACATCTATTTCTAGCATATAGGAGTCCACTTTTGCTAGTCATCCCTCTTATTTTTGTGTGTAATATAATTTTAATCTTCGGATTTTTTTAATATGCTAGACCACTGGTTCAAATTGATTAATATCAATTTCTACCCTCATAAATAAATTTATTTTTTCATTTCAAAGTTTCAGCTCAGAGCTGCGGCCATGCTGATGCACATATATATATATATTGGGTCATCCCATAAATAATGCAGCTTTCTCAATTGCATGAGCTAAAAGTTAGACGGGGATGAAATAAACTACCTGCATCAACTTGTTATAAAATCAGCTGGTAATTTTACCTTGTACTTATTCTTAGTGAAAGTTTTGAAGAGTGCAGTTCGATTTTAACAGTTATTTTTTTAAAGCTATAATGGAAATGACAAAGGAATATATTCGACATATTTTGCTTTATGAGCTCAAATAAAGGCAACAACACAACAGAAAGTGCTAGAAATAATTAATACAGTATATGGGGATTGGACAATAAGCATAAGCCAGTGTCAATAGTGACTCCAGAAATTCCGAGCCAGAAACTACAGCCTAGAAGACAAGCCTCATCCTGGAACATCTGTAGAGCTGGACAAGGATGTCATGCAAACCCTGGTGGAACAAAATCTCATTGTAACTGTTGAGGAACTAGCAGAGAAGCTTGGATTTGGTCATTCAATCATTCATCGACACCTGTGTGCCATCAGAAAAGTCATCAAATTGGGTCAATGGGTTCCTCACAAACTTTCCGAGTCTAATCATTCATAGAGAGTGAATGTGTGTTCTTTTTTGCTGTCACATCTTATGAATGGACCGTTTTTGGACCGAATAGTGACTGGTGATAAGAAATGGGTTCTCTATAAAAATATCAAGCACCAAAGACAGTGGATAGGGAAATGAGAAACACTGGCACCCCAGGCTAAAGAAGGTCTTCACCCATGTAAGGTTTTGTTATCTGTTTGGTGGGATATGAAAGGTTTAGTTCACTTTGTACTTTTAAACCTAAGCCAAATGCTATCAAAGGAGATCTACTGCAAGCAGCTTGAGCAGCTTAAGTCAGCGCTAGGAGAAAATGACCATCTTTGGTTTCAAGTTGACAGGTGTTCTTCCATCAGGATAATGCTTAGCCACATACAGTAAAGATGACATTCCAAAGGCTGGAGCAGTTTGAATGGGAAACAATCCCCACTGACCATATTCGCTGGACATTGTCCCATCTGATTATCAATTATTCTGCAGTCTTCAAAATCATTGGGACAGAAAAAATATGAACTCTGTAGACAAGCTCAGAACAGTGGAGGAGTATTTTTCGTCATGGACAAATGAATTTTGGAAGAAGGGCCTTGCAAGTCTACCAGATAGAAAGGGAGGTATATTTTAAATTAAAAACGAATTTGTTTATCTTAATTTTGAAAGATAAAAGAAGTATAAGAAAACTGCATTATTTATGGACTGACCCGATATATATGTGTGTGTTGTGTGTGTGTTAAAGAATGTAGTTATGCAATGCCAGAACAATGTGAGAAGGTATAAAGTAAACTACAAAATGAATAGAAAACAGAACAAAGTTGCAGTTTTACCTTGTGTTTCTATATTTTGGGGTGAAGACCCCTTCTTCAGGACATTTGAAAAAGCAGTGGTTGAAAAAGTTTGTTGTTCAGATGTGGTGGGGACAGGGACAGAAGGAGGCATGGACTACTGATGCTATAGCAGCCAGTCTGTTTTATGTAGTTCCTTCTTGTTGTTAATGACTGATTTCATTTTGTTTGTAAGGAGGGCTTCCATAATTCTGAAACTGCCCCTGTTGTGTTGGGTTGCCTTGATGGAAACTTTGAAATTTCGGGTTTAGCACTTTTTTATCAAATTGTCTGCTGGCATGTGTTCCTTTACATGGATGTGTAGTTTCCTAGTGATGCTCCCTATGTAGGATGCTCTACATTTATTGCGGACTACTTCATATACTACATAGGCCCTCAAGCATGTTTTGATGTCATTGATGGGGCAGTTGGTGAGTGTGCACCCCACTGAGCTCTTTGTGGTAATTTTCCCCAACAGAACTTTCCTCAGGAATGGACCAGTGTGTACCAACTGTATGTTAAGTCCCTCCCTGTGAATGGCATGTTGGATAGCTACTGTTGTTCTGTCGTCAAAGTAGAGCAGTCTAAGGAAGCACTTTTCTGACCTGATGTTATGGGCTTTCTTGTGTTGTTTACCCGCTTTCGTGCATTGCAGATGCAGTTGTTTAGTTGTGGATGAAGGATAGCCATTATGTGCCAAGTTCCTGAGGAACCACTTGGTGTTTGTGGCTTTGTCAGTTACTTCACTGCATCTGTCTCATGCATATTATCTCATTTTGTATGTATGTGGTTTTGGCTCTAGTGGGCAGGGCTAATTTGTAATGCACAAACAGATTCCTACAGGCTGATTTTTTATAAAAATTCATGTAGTTGTAACCTTCCTCTGTGATCCCAATTTGTGAATCCAGCAGAGAGATGGTTCCAGACTCATCTAGGTGTTCGATTTCAAATTTTATGTGACTGTTGATGTTGTTGAATTCCTGGGAGGGGGAAAGCATCAGGATGTCATTTCGGTTAGATTTTGCTGAAATATTTGTCTTTTCTCGGGTTTTGGGACCTTAGGTCTGTCAGAGTTGTTTCCCTTTGATAGGTCATACGATCTGAATGTGAACCACAAAACTAAACCGGAAATAGTCAACAACAATTTTACTGAAAACAACTTCCACTATATATAATAACATGTGCTTGAAAACGTTAAGAACTGAAACCGCTTGCACATCTATAAAAACAAAGCCCACACAAATTTTGTGAAATCTCTTCTATGACTGGCACCTGTGCCAGTGGTGCGCTAAGAGCACCATCCACGCATGATCATTGCCAGAGCACCTGTCTGGCTTCCATTCAAGCGAGGTCATTGCCAGTGTCGCTGGACTGGCTCCTGTTCAGGTGGCACGTAAAAAAACACCATTTTAAGTGTGGCCATTGCCAGTACCGCCTGACTGGCCCTTTGTGCCTGTGGCACATAAAAGCACCCACTACACTCTTGGAGTGGTTGACTTTAGGAAGGGCATCCAGTTGTAGAAACTCTGCCAGATCAGATTGGAGCCTGGTGCAGCCTTCTGGTTTGCCAGTCCGCAGTCAAATTGTCCAACCCATACTAGCATGGAAGGTGGACGTTAAACGATGATGATGATATATATATATATATATATATATATATATATATATATATATACACACACATATATATATATATATACACACACACATATATATATATATATATATACATATATGTGTATATGTATATATGTTCATATATATATATATACTTAAATAGGTTTTGGCTACATTGGCCCAGGCCATAGCTAACTTAATAGCACCACCTGGGTGTTGGTGGTTTATCTGGAATTTGTTGGAGATATTCATCCAAGAAGTTTTTGAAGGTTATGAAATCTTTTTCCTCCTTTATATGTTTTGGAATGATGTTAAGAAAAGCAGGTCCAGTTGAGGAGAAGTAGTTCTGTCTTAGTGTTGTGATGTGCTGAGACTACAATTTCTGTAGAGGATGCATGGCATGGGGACTAAGCCTTGGGTGGATTTTAAAAGTGATACCGATATCATTTGGGCAATACTGTCGGAACAATTTCCACATCATACAAATAATAAAGTGCTCTCGGTGGCGCTGGATAGAATACAGTTTGGGATTTGTGAGTCAATCCCAGTAATTAAGACCAGACATGCCATCAATTTTTTTTATAATTGATCTCTGGGTAGCTTCAAGCTTTTTAATATCCTGGCTCTTGTAGGGAGACCATAGCAGGCAACAGTATTCAAGGTGAGGGTGGGCGAAGGTAGAAAAAAGAAGGATAATGGTTGGAGCATCTCTTGGCTGGAAAGTCCTGAAGATCCAGGAGCATGCCCTTTGGGCCATGTTGACTTTCTTGTTTATGTGGACACTCCAGCTTAAGTTATCGTTGACAGTCACACTGAGGTCTCTAGTGGTGTTGGATGCCATTAGGTGTTCACCTGAAGGAAGAATATATGGTTGTTTAAGTGCAGCCTCTTTACTAAAGTGGATTAACTCAAATTTGTTCTCTTTCAGCTGCATGTTGTGTTTCTGCGCCCATTGGATAACAGTAACTAGGTCCGACTGAAGATTTGTCTGGTCTCCCATCATGTCGACAACCTGCAGAAGCTTAGAGTCATCCTCAAAAATTTTTATGTTACTGTATTTAATGACCCTGATGATGTCATTTATGTAGATAAGGAACAGGAGTGGGCCTAACACAGTGCCTTGTGGGACACCACTGATGATTTTTGCTGTGCTTGATCAAACACCATTGATCACCAAATCCTTTCTGTTCACCAGAAAGGATTTAAACCACTTTAGAAGTCTCCCTTGCACTCCAATGCTGGAGAGTTTTTTTTTTAACAAGATGTTGTGGTCAACCTTGTCAAAGGCCTTGCTGAAGTCAAGATATGTGACATCTGCATTGGATCCCTCACCCAAGACCTTTAGGATATTGTTGAAATGATGCAGGAGCTGTGTAAGGCAGTCTCTGTCATTGCAGAAACCATGCTTGTTGAGAACCAGCAAGTTGTTGCTTTCCTGGAAGTGAGTCACTCTAGATCACACCACTCTCTCAAATAATTTTATGAGATGAGAAGTAAGGGAGATAGGTCAGTAATTCGCTGCCTGGGACTTGCTGCCCTTTTTGAATCCTGGCATGATTGACTGAGAAAGGAAACCATCAAGAATATAGCCAGCGTCTAGTCATTTCCTCCAGAGAATGGCTAGGAGGAATGTGAGGTGGTGACAGCATTCCTTCAGGACTTTAGCGGGGAATCTGTCAAGATGCAGCTGAGTTGTTTGTAATTTTACTTATAGCTGCTATATCTGGGACACCAAATGATATATCACACAGGGTTTGCTTTGTTAATGCTGTTCAGATTAATTATATCTGGATTGCTAAAAGTGGAGCAGTATTGCTTCCGCAGAATCTCAACCATGTCCTCTGTACCACTTTGCAGTGTGTTGTTTTCATCAATGAGAGGTCCAATAAATGAGACTGCAACCTTATTTTTAAAAAGCAAATGAGAAGAACACTTTCGGGTTGACTTTTATTTTATCAATGGCCCATTTCTCTTCTGCTTTTCTTTGATCATCAATAACATTTTTCAAACAGTTTTGGAGATGGTGTTTCCTTGATTCTAGTGAGTCTATATCCGCCATGTGGGAGTGTTGCAGCTTGCAATCTTTTAGCCAGTTGATTTTTTTGATTCGTTCTCTTTATCTTTCATATGAATAATTTTCTGGAACGTGTTAGTCCATATTTTGTCTTGTTCATGGACCATAGGGTTGTGTAGACATATGTTTGTGACAATGTCCATAAATAGTTACCATGATGAATCAATGCTTCTTGGAGTGAAGGAGTCTGCGAAAGACCAATCAATGAGTGAGAGCTCATGGTTGATTGCAGACCAGTTAGCATTGTGAAGATCCATAAGATCAAAGGGGTGTGAGGGATTGAGATCACTCAGATATGCAATTGACTGCCAGAATCTTAGGTGACAGAGAACCATATTGTGGTCAGAATGTAGAGTTTTTTCCACTGTAATATCGTGGATATTGTTTATGTTGTTGCTTAACACTAAGTCTAGAATGTTCTTGTTGAATCTCATTGGCATGAGCATGTGTTGGGACAGGAAAAATTCCTCCATAAATTGAAATAGCAATTCCACTGTGGCTTTTTCTGAAGTGGAAATGCATGCACCAGTTTTGAGGGTATGAGTTAACACGGGAAATTGAAGTCACTCATCATTAAAATATTATCAGGATGACATTGTTGATTGAAAGACTTGATATTCGTGAGGCAGTCCTTGAAGTGCAATAGTGGTGCATGAGATGGCCTGTAGAGCCCAATTATTGCTAAATCATTTGTTTTGTTCTAGACAGATACTGATTCACAATAGCCATTGGAAAATGAGACATTTGTTTCTACAGTAAATGAGTCATGTAGGAAAATGGCAATTCTTCCCTTTCTTCTACCGATGCAGTCTGCTTGGATTGTGGTGAAATTCCTTTCTTTTACTTCAGCTTCTAAGTGGGAGTTGACAAGGTGGGTTTCAATAAGGATGAAAAAGGGAATGTGATGAGTATGGTCGGTAACCCAGTCTTCAATGAATTAGATCTTCTATCTTTTTGCATGGAAGGGTGTGCAGATGTCTTGTCCATTGAGTAAGAATGTTGAGATTGGAGTAGTGGCCTGGTTAGAGTTTTTTAGAGGCCTCGGCATATATATGGTAAGTAGCTTGCTTACCAACCACGTGGTTCTGGGTTCAGTCCCACTGCGTGGCGCCTTGGGCAAGTGTCTTCTACTATAGCCTCGGGCCGACCAAAGCCTTGTAAGTGGATTTGGTAGACAGAAACTGAAAGAAGCCCATCGTATATATGTATATATTTATATATGTATGTGTGTATATGTTTGTGTGTCTGTGTTTGTCCCCCCAACTTCGCTTGACAACCGATGCTGGTGTGTTTATGTCCCTGTAACTTAGCGGTTCGGCAAAAAGAGACCGATAGAATAAGTACTAGGCTTACAAAGAATAAGTCCTGGAGTCGATTTGCTCGACTAAAAAGGCGGTGCCCCAGCATGGCCGCAGTCAAATGACTGAAACAAGTAAAGGAGTAAAGGAATATATATATATATATATATATATATATATATGTTTTGCAAACAACTTGCACGTGCAAGTGCTACTAGTCAAGAACTTCGCATACCAGAAGCCAGCAAGTGTATAGGGTCATCAGTAGAGAATGCATGCCGTTTCGGGGCCTACTTCTTGACAGCATCAATGTGCACTGGCCCCTTTCACTGATATGAGGCCCCACTTGCTAGATCAACTGGTTATCAAATAAAGCTCAATATTCTTCTACCCATCGTTCATCATCTCTTTTTAACCAAATCCAGTGGCTAACCTTTTCCACTGTAGTTTGGATATTGGTCATGGTGGTATTTGCTTTACAATGAGTTAGGCCTAACAATAACAACAATCATCTCACACTGTGTCCAACAGACCCTCTACATACAACTTTGATTGGAAAATGCATCTTCACATTCCTCGAGGATGTTTACATAACAGTCAGTCTTTCAAGCATATATATATATATATATACTTGCATATATATATATATATATATATATATATAATAGAGTTATTAATATTTCTAAGTCTCTCTAAA
>NC_068981.1:111196037-111211281 GCF_001194135.2 Octopus bimaculoides
ATGAGATAAAAAACCAAGGTTGTGAAGATTTTAGAACATTTATAAATAGAAGGTCTTACAGCTGTTTCCAGGATATTTATTATATCCCTTCATCAGAAACAGTGTGAGAAAATGGTTAAGCAATAGTTAATTTAGATAAGATACGAAATAGAGTGAAGTGGAAGAATGAAAATAGATGTGAGATATGTAGGGATATTGCATTTGTAGATCCATTATTTAGGCAGAATGGTATACATATAAGATTCCAATACCTTGTGAGTAAAATCCAATAGTATCTAAAATTGGTCATTCCAAGTATAAAGTTTGTACACAGTGTTATTGAATCAAGAGTTTTATTTAAAGTGACCTAAAAGTAGGGAATGTATTTGTAAGGTCAAATCGAAAACAGGAAGAGAGGAATAAAGAGAAAAAAATTTTGTAATCAGTGAATGTGTTTCACTAGAATTATTATATGTTTACGAGAGCTTGACAGGCATCTTCAGCCAGCAAGTCATGCTACTCCAGGCTGATGATGAGCAAAAACTCAGAAACATGTCCCTGGATGCAGGCTTGGCTGGGTGGAGGTGCTTGTCTCCTCCTTGTAAACATAAAGACACAGGAAATATGTCAAGGCCGACAGGAAGCGGTGCAGCTTCCTAGAGCTAAATAGCAGTAGTATGATTCCCTTATTGGGACTGTCACGTTAAGTTGACAGCATACAACTACTTTATCGTATCACTACTGTGTAAGTCTCTCTGAGAGATTTAGAAATGTATCATTTCTAATTTATATATATCTATATCTATCTATCTATCTATATATATATATATATATATATATATATATATGCATATATATTTAGCTTCATTACTATACCAACAGTCCGGATACTTATTGATCAGACCGCATATATAAATTAGGTCTGATCAATAAGTATCCGGGCTGTTGGCATAGTAACAAAGCTAAAGCATGCAGAGTGAAGCCACTTGGTACAGATTGATCTTGAACTGTACTGTGCAAGCACACTAAGTTTTAACATTCTAGCTCACTTCCACTGTTTACAGCAGTGCTTGGAAGGAAGGTGTGTAGCGTGTGATTGTCACATTGACCATGGCAGAGAAAGCTGTCATGGCAATACCTGCTCAGAGGCCTACACAAAGTTGCAGAAAGTGTATATAGAGGAGTGTATGAGTCGCACACAAGTGTATAAGTGGTTCAGACATTTCCAGGATGGCTGAAAAAATGTCAGTATTGATGAACATTCTGGGAGTCATGCAACAGTAGAACTGAGAAAAACATCACAGATGTGCATGCAGCTGTGAGAGTAAATTGTCAAATCACCATCCGTGAGTTATGCAGATTTGTTGTGGTTCAATTCAGTCCATTATCACTGAAGATTTGTGTATGAGATGTTTGTCTGCCAAGTTTGTGCTAAAACTGCTTTCAGCTGACCAAAAAGATACTTGGGTTTCAGTTGTACAAGAAATCTGCGTCAAGAATGATGAAAAGTTTTTGGAAACTTTGCATAGGCCTCTTAGCAGGTATCACCAAGCTTTTGGCAAAATTTGATGCAGATTCTCTGCTCAACTTTCTCTGTCATTGTCAATGTGATGACCACACACTACACACCTTCCTTCTAAGCACAGGTGTAAACAGCAGAAGTGAGCTAGAATGTTAAACTTAGTGCACATGCAAAGCAGTGTTCAAGTTCAAGCTGTGCCAAGCAGCTTGACTCTCTATGCTTTAGCTTTGTTATTATAGCAACAGTCTGAATATTTATTGATCAGACCACATATATGTATATATATATATATATATATATATATGTTGACCAAGAGAAGAAACGCCTCAAACTTAAATTCCTGTGGCTTTGTACCAAACACTGCCACAACAACAACTCGGCCTGTTACACTGACGCAGATGAACAGGACACTTCCACCAAGCAAGATAACCCTGGGACACCAGCACACCCTCAACAACGAAACTCCTAGTCACTAACTTGAGTGAGTCCCTCTCCCATGAAGAACTAGAACTCACGGCCAAACGACAAAATCTTACTTGACCTGGAAGCCAACTTTTGCCAAACAGCCTACCAATTCAAATGGCTACTGGTAATAAAGAGCAACAACAACACACTCGACAAATTTCCCAAGTACCAGCTAGACCACCCACCTCAAACCAACTGCCTGGACTGACATTTGTAGATGGAGACAACTACATAACAAATACAAGACCATCTTCATCACAAAGAACAGTAGATTATCTAGATTCTACCACCTCATTAAAACACACAAGAATAGTGACAAGATCCAGACTAGACCCATCATCTCCAGCATAGAAGGACCTCTATATAAAATATCCTGGCTCCATTCCCATGTCCTGAAACCTGTACTCTCCACTTTTTCTGGACATGTCAAGAACTCCGACGAAGTCATCAAATGACTGCGGCAACTGCCCCCAGACCAACTCAGACAAAACAGATATGCCTTTAGTCTTGATGTTGTCTCAATGTACACAACGGTACCAGCACACTCGGAAGTCAACCTATTGACTGACTGCATAGTAGCATCCAACATCCACTACTTTGGACTCACTGCAGCTGATATATATCAACTATTGTCCCTCATCCTGAACAACACCTACTTCTCTTTCTATGATCACACACACAGGCAGACAACAGGTCTCCCCACGGGATCTAGTCTCTCGGGCCTATTGGCCATCACTTATATAAACCATCTGGAACATCAAGCACTCAACATCTGTCACTTATGTGCCTTCTTCACCAGGTATGTAGATGACATCCTCATACTCACATCCTCCTGTGACGAGGTCGACAGAATATTCATGACATGCAACAACATGGACATGAATATACAGTTTACTATAGAACATCCCGACGACAATGGATTCTTATCACTGCTTGACTTCCAAATGAAAATAGCAGAAGAAGGAGAGATCCACACCAAGTTCTACAGGAAAGCAGCCAGTAGAGATATGTTTGTTTACTACAATTCAGCCCTTCCACTCAGTGCCAAAATAGGATACCCCGGAAGTGAACTTACACGCATCCAGAGCAAGTGCAGTAGAGCAGAGGACAAGGTGACCCACACCACACACTTCCTAGAGGTATTGAAAACCAATGGGTACCCTATATCCATTGTGGATCAGCTTAAGTACCTCAGACAGCAAACACGCCAAACACACAGAAAACCCAGTAACACATGCTTCCTTAAAATACCCCATTTTAGTGAGAGGATAACTACAGCCATAAGAAGAGAAGGATTAGACATACAAATACCCACTCTGGCCCCTCTCTGAGAAGACACCTAGCAAGGAAACGAGCAAAGGACAGCAATCAATACACACTAGCTAACTGCCCCATCCGTGACACAGATTTATGCCAATAGGTAAATGTTGTATATCGTATCCAATGTAACAAATGCAACAATTTCTATGTGGGTAGCACAACAAGACTGTTACACATTAGTATCAAAGAACATCTAAACAGGCAAGCCTCCTCTTTCAGAAAACATCTAGGCAGATGCTGGAACACTGACAAAAACATAACAGTCACAATTGAAGCCAATGACAGAAATTTAGGAAATTTGAAAATTAAGGAGGCTATCCTCATAGACAGACTAGGGCCCCAAATTAACAACTGGTTGGAAATTAACACTCACTGTATTATTTAACAACATCCACACACTGCACACACGATAGTGACATGCTCATGTAACAAAGCATTATATAAAAAAAAAATGCACATATAATACATAACTTGGAAGCAGCATTACAGATATGCCAACACACAGGACCACCCTGACGCACTTCTTATGAGGAATTCCAGAAAGAACTTCGTGAGGCCACTACAGGAACACTTCTGACAGATTTCAGTAACCATTAGAAAACCGACTGTAGCAGTGGCTCCTTTACTTCCTAGCAATTGCTGAAGAAGGGATTTTTATATTCCAAAATATTATATTAGACTATGAATAATTAAATTATTTATAACAGTTATTATAGTTACTCTGCATTGTTGTGCTATTCCAGACACATTACATTTCACATATGTTTATATATGTGTGTGTGTGTGTGTATATATATATATATATATTGATAGAAAAGGTAAGACAACAAAAGAAAGAGACCTTAATATTATATAAATAGAGGAATTTATCTGTAAATAATATGTGACAATTATTCAGTAGCCATGATAAAACTCCAAGTTTTGGATGTCGGGGCAGAAACCCATGCCGCCATCTCTTCAGTTATCTGGCTGTCGAAAATGCTATGAAAATGACCGTTAAACAAAGGGAAATTAGTTTGATTGACCGTTATTAAGAAAAAAGAGCTGTTAGAACGACCACTAATGACAGTCCATACATACACATGCGCGCCTGCACACCCACGTACATGTGCCTATATGTGTATACTCATCCACCCTTACTTGAAATACACACATGCTCACCCACACATTTGCCAAGAAAAATATATATATATAACCGCATACATGCTCACACACACACACGCGCGCGCGCAACATGCTCGCACACATACACACGCGTGCTAAAAAAGGTTCAAGGGCTAAAGGTAAAATACAGAAAAAAGTGTAAAAAAGTCACAAGGGTAAACCATGTCTATATACGCACATTCTCGCATGCACACACGCACACACGTCTATATACACACATACCTGCACACATCCACAAGCACGCACAAAAAGTTCCATTTACACGTCTATATACGCAGAGGAAAAAAGCAGGGTGGAAGGTAGAATACAGAAAAAATATGTGTAAAAAATATATGAGCAGTAAACCTATAAACCAATATCTCTATGAATATGTAAAAAAAGAAATATAAGTAAAAAGTATAGAGATAAAAAGCTTGTACATAGACGCAATATAGAAAGCAAGTCCTATCAGTAGTCTCGGGGGGACCAAAAGCGTAACAAATATTTAGCCACATGTAGACATGATCCGAAAAGTTCAGTTCTTGAATTTAGACATGTGGCAGGGTCTAAGCTACCTTTCCAGATGAGTCATCTTTCCATAACACAAAGACCGCACTTTCCACTGCCGTTTGTGTAGGGTTTACACTTGGCTAAGATCTTCCAATGGATGTTGTAACTGACACCTTTATCTTTTAAAGACCATATATGACTGGATAATTTGGTTGTTTTCCTTTTATCCCAGTGCTTGAAGCTCAAGGTGTGATTATTGAACCTGGCCTTGAAATTACCCTCTGTGAGGTCCACGTATTTCTTCATCGAAACTGTGTCCTTAGTAGATATAGAGCCCACGGTGGCTTCATAAATGATGGTTTTGGACATGCAAGCTCCATTTAGCGGGCACAAATTTTTATCCCTGCATGAACAGCTCGTTTCATATTGTGGTTTTTGTGTGTTGTGTGCGATTATATTTTAAAAATTAGTAGTTGAGCTGAAACTGATTTTTAAGTTATGTCTATTGAAGATCTTTCTGTAACTATGGTTGACTGGAAAATGTCTATCTATCAGTGCTAAGAAATACTTGCCTATATTAAAGGTCACTTTGGGTGAGTAGGGTGGGGGGTAAACCAGATAGTTTTCCTATTTCTATGTTTCCTTTTCTTTATTACTGGACTGGTGGCAGGTGTATAGGTTATTTCCTCGCTAAAACCACTATCTTTTAGAGGCTTATTATATACTGGGGCAACACTATTAAAAATGTCCCTATCGGAGGAGAGGCTAGAAATTCTTTTGCTAATAGGCGTAGGAGTGGCTGTGTGGTAAGTAGCTTGCTTACCAACCACATGGTTCCGGGTTCAGTCCCACTGCGTGGCACCTTGGGCAAGTGTCTTCTACTATAGCCTCGGGCCAACCAAAGCCTTGTGAGTGGATTTGGTAGACGGAAACTGAAAGAAGCTCGTCGTATATATGTATATATATATATGTATGTGTGTGTATATGTTTGTGTGTCTGTGTTTGTCCCCCCAACATCACTTGACAACCGATGCTGGTGTGTTTACATCCCCGTAACGTAGCGGTTTGGCAAAAGAGACCGATAGAATAAATACTAGGCTTACAAAGAATAAGTCCTGGGGTCGATTTGCTCGACTAAAGGCAGTGCTCCAGCATGGCCACAGTCAAATGACTGAAACAAATAAAAGAGTAAAAGAGAGTAAAGAGTAATGTTTTTAAATAAATTTTTAAATATTGTGGGAGGATGGCAGAAACCCACATTGATATAACTAAGTCTATCGTTGGGCTTCCTATAAGGTTTATAAATATTCTTATTTAGATCTAAGGATACATCTAGGAAATTGGGTGAGCATGTGTGTGTTTCAAGTGAGGGTGGATGAGTATATACATATAGGCACATGTACATGGGTGTGTGGGTGGACATGTGTATGTATGGACTGTCATTAGATAAATTTCTCTATTTATATATATATACACAAATACATAAATATACCATAACGTATATACACATATAGATATATTGAAAATTGTCTGGTGTATTGAATATTAAAATAGAAAATTGTACAATAAATTAATATAATATAATTAAGTGTAATATAAATACATAAATTTTAAATATATATATATAATTTAAAATTTAGATATGCAAGTGAGCAAAAATTTAACCTTGGCAAAATTTAAATTCAGATTTTCAAAACAGTCAAAGGCTTTCTTAAAAGTCAAATGTAAAATATGAAGGCAAAATATGTACCAGCATTGTAATACTAAAAGATGTTTATATTTTAGGTGTAGAAGCTAAATTCAAATGCGAAAGTGAAAAAAGTACCCATACGGTACTTTTCCAGCTGACATACCTGCAAAAATTTAAAAGCTCTTGTTTTTGGTTTAGTGCATGTTTATCCTGGAACAGGATGAAGAGTTTTTCAGAGATGTAGAGATTACATCTCACTGGTCGTCTGTATGCTCTATGTTTATATGGTACTGTTTTCCCCAAAATTGTTCAGCTGATATTGAAAGGATGGATATTATTTTCCTTCAATCGGGGTATCAAAAAGAATTTCAGTGGAAATAAAACTTAGTCTTGAAGGAATTTTCCAAAGTTCCTGTGTATGTTTTATATTCTTGTGAGCCATCTATTTGTACTTAAGCTCTATAAACTATTCCTTTATCAAGACATTTTCCTTCTAATGGACAGTAACTCTTATTTTTGAAATTGCAATTCTTCTGGTTAAATTCAGCACTATGGTTGCTTCTAAAGAGGCAAACTTTTTGCAACAAGAACAGCTAACCTTCAGCATTCTCCTATTAAAAATTCTATAGAACTTATAGTTAGTTTGAAAATGCTTAGAAACTAGTTTTAAGAATTCCCTACCTATATTTGTTTTTACGGCAATGTTAAATGTCAGATTAAATCACAAAACTTTCCTAATTCTAGTTCTACATGTTCTGTTATTGCTAGAAATAGTTTGACTATATTGGATCTTCTCTGAGAATCCACTGTTCCTTAGGGCATTATTATAACACAGTGCAGCATGTCGAAATGCTGTCTCATCTGAAGATATGTATGATATGCACCTTACTAGCTAGATTCTTAAGAAGTATGGGTGGATGATTTGATTCTTTGTTAATATAAAATAGCTTTTCATTGGGCTTATGGTAGGGTTTAAATTTATCTAATTGCAAATCTAAGTTAATATCTAAAAAAATCTACATTATTAAGGTTACTTTCTATTGTTATCTGTAAGTCCATTCTTTGGAGGAAAGTAATAAAATTCTTCCTAAGTCTAACTCATGGCTGTTTAAATCATGGGTGACTATAAGATCATCATCCCTGTATAATCCTGCATCTATAAAAGGGAATTCCAGATGCAGTTTATGCAAAATATAATCTCCTATAAGCATACATAACTCCACTCCATCATATGCCTCCATTGGTACATCAAATAAAGAGTCCTTGCCCTTTTTAACCCAGGTGGAATCATTATAAAAAAGGAGGGATTTCCTTACATCCAGGATAATATCTAAATCCGAGTTATCAGTGGTGACATATTGCTTGGTAAAGTAAAGGCCTGGATATTGAAAGGTAAATATTGACAATATCAAACTGCATTAATTTGCAATTGTGTTTATGGCTAATTCCTTTGAACCAATCTATCACTGACTTACTATTTCCCCAAATCCGTAAATTTACTGTAATTCTCTACTTAACTTGTTTAAAATAGAATCTAAAATATTTTTGCTCATAATGCCTATTTCAGTTTTAGCTGGGTTAATTAGTCTACATTTAGGGTTTCTATTGAAATTAGCTTTGTGGTCCTTAAGGGTAATAAAGGGTTGGCATGGGGGGAGGTATTCTATCCTATCACTAACTTTAGGATTGTTAGCAATTCTTCGTACTTCTATGTTCACCTCTTTATATAAATTTGTGTTATCTTATTTGTAGGTGTCTGTAATGCTATTCAAGACATTTGTAAAGATCTTTTTCAACCGCAAATAAGTTTTTTGTTTTATTGGAGTTTATGAAAATCTTATCTGAGTTCTTCATATTTCTAATTTTTTTCTTTCATATCTCTCTGGAGCGGATTGTTGAATTTACAGAATTTTATTCTTATATTAAACTTGGAAAGGTCTTTTTCAAAAGCTTCTAATTTCAAAATGGGTGGTGAGTTTTTACAAGATTTAAGGCCATATTTGTTTCCCTTTCATGTCAAAGAAGTAAGCTTTCCCTCTCATTCTTCAGATAAAATCTTCTGTTTTTTCAATAAGACTTTTGTGGTATTGCTTCTGCACTGGAATAGGTATGTTTTTTAGAGAAAAATCCAATGTGTAGAGTTTCATTTCTTTCAGCTAGTTCTTCTTCCTACTTGTGGAGAGTCACTCAAACTTTCTTAAAAAGGAGCAGATTATACCAGAGTAAGCACATAAATGTGAAACAAGGTGGAAAAAATAGTACTTGAATATCAGAGGTAGAGTATTATGGTTTATTAATAAAGCTGCGAAAATATCACAAACACTGTTACTCAGAGTTTCACATGCCTGTTCATCAGACAGTTTTGGTTGAGAATGGAACAAAAATAAGGTTATATGTATAAATATACAATTACGTTGATAGATACACGTTTGAAATTGGTTTTGTTTCATTGGTCCTTTTAACTAATGGTCTTTTCAATAACCAGTTATATGAAATTAAAATTACGATTTAAAATCATATTATTTAAAATTGAAGAAAACCTTAAATCAAAAATTAGTTTTAGAAGAAGGAAAAAAACCTGTATACCCAGGGTAAATTAATTAATGGTAAAATAAATTTAAATTAATTAAAAAGATATGTCTGTTTAAAATAAAAACATTTACAAAGAACTAACATCATAAAAATACATATACATACATTTAGTTATACATATCAACCGATTTTTTAAAAAGCGATATTGAAATCACATTGTCAGTTACAACAGTGTTGATAAAATGCATTCAACATCATTAGCTGACCTTATATGGAAATTAAAAGCGGATAGGGTAAAATATACTTTAAATTGGTCAGTAATGAAGCATGCACATCTCTATGGTGCCCTCACCAGGAAGTGCAGATTATGCTCAGAAGAAAAACTACGTATATTGTTGAGCAATGAAAGAGTTATTAATAAATTCTTGGAAGAGTAATAAAATGCAAACACAAAATGAAATTCACCTTTTCACAATATAATAATTAATTAATTATGGATTACTTAGATTAATAGCCAGCTAACTCAATCTTTCCTTCAGTGGATATACTCTTGTTTAAATGTTAGGTGTACACACTGTGAAGTTATTTTCTGGACTTACTGTGTTTTTTGATGTTGATTCCAAAATGGCCATGAATTTAGCTTAATTGTTTGCAGACTTACATGTACATACAACTGTCAAAAAATATTTATTACTGAATTATGAACAGATTATTAACAGATGCTCCATAAGACAGAATATATGCACAATTAGACTGAAGTGCATTATTAACTATTATTGACTGTGTAATCAATGAACGTATATAGACTGACCATATGCTTACAGTTTGAGCCTAATGTACTATGTTATTGAAATTATATCTCATTGTGTGAAAACTCACACATCAATTGATCGTTCACCCATTGTTTGAAAGAATATGTAAGCATGAATATATGAAAGTAGCCAGAGGAAAATGAACAGAGATGTATGAATACTCATATGTATTATTAAAATACACATGTGCATATATGTGTGTGAGTGTGTATATTTAAAGGTGTATATGTATGTGAGTGTATGCCTCTGTATATATATAAAATGGTTAATGTGCTTGTGTATGGGTGTATGCAACAGTTGCATAGATGGCAGTATGTGCCCCTGTGTGTGTGTCTATGGGTACATACCTATAGACTGAGTTTGTGTATATCCATATATATATCTGTCAGTGTGTGCATGTGTGTTTATGTGCTTCAGAGATTATTACACATTTTGGTCTCATGTTCCAGAAAGTGGGTGGTCAGGAAAATATTCCTCATACTTGTTGCTGTGTTTCTATATTTTGGGGTTATGACTCCTTCTTCAGGACATTTGGAAATAGTGATGAATGGAAAAGTCATTGCTCAGATGTGTCGGGGAGAATAGAAGAAGGTGACATATGCAGACTGGTATTGCTATAACAACTGGTCTGCTTCATGTAGTTCTTTCCTGTTGTTAATCACTGGTCTCAATTTGTTTATAAGGAGGGTGTCCTTGATTTTGGGATTGCTCCTGTTGCATTGTGCAGCCCTGATGGATACTTAAAAAAATTTTGTATACTTCTACTTTATTTATATTCAAAAAGGTTTCTCCTACTATGACATCATGAACACTTCAAAATTATATCTCCAATTATAAAGTACTTCAAAAATTATTTTAGTAAGTTTAAAATGATTTTTGTACTGTAAACCATTTACCATTTCTGTGATAACCACTTCCCTTGATGCCCTAAGCACATACTTATTTTGCTTAATAGTTAATTTAGTGCTGATCATTCTACATTGATCATCTAACATGATTTACTATATTTCCTTTAGTTCTTTTGTCATGACTATTAATATTCATACAGCAATGTTCATTTAATAAATTCGTACCAATCCAAATCACACAAAAGCAAGCCTTTAATTTGTTTAATCAGTAAAACCTGTTGAATTCCATTTTTATCTCTGTCAAATAGTGCACAAACACTACTTCATTCCAATAAAATTGAATGTCTTTTTTCTTGGAACCCAGCCATAATAAATATAATTTTTGTAACACATCTGATGTGTATTTTTAAAAGCATTTGAAAATGTTATCTTTATATTCTTAGTATGATATCTAACTAGGATATAAATCTCACTAGTTAAAGTTCTAAGTTGATAGCCTTCATTAATCAACAATAGGTCCACATAGAAAATTGTATTTACATTTTTTGAAAATTATATAAAATACTAGCTGAGATACCCAGCGTTGCCTGAGTTAATGACTCTCAGACAATTAACAGTAACATCGCAAACCTCTTTTTTTTTCTTCTTTTAAGAATATAGTTTGATATCCATATTCCAAACACATGCAAGTTCAATTCTGTAAAAATTTGTACACAAATTCAAATCTTTTGAATCCTTTTTCTATTTCAGTTTAAACTTACCCTTACCCTAACTCAAAACAGTAATCCTAGATGCTAACACAAAACACTAACGTTAAATGCTAACCCTCAGCTCTTACTTCGTATGTGTATTTCGTGTGCAAAATTCTTGATGTGGATACGTGTGTTGAAAGAAATACAATTAAACCTTGGGAGAGGCATTATGCCGGTAATAAACACATGCACTGGTTCAGTCCTTTATTAATTTATTAACAGTATATACTGTTGTGTTTAGGGAGAGTCATTTTCTTATCGTGCCTTAAAATTTAACACACTCACCGTTAAAATTTCCACTTATTTTTTTTCCCTAAAATTTTCGTTGCGTCATGCAACCTTTTCAATAGTCTTGACTCTGTCCGTTATTCACGTTGCGTTCTGTTTTTGCTTTTTTTTTTTTTGCGCATGCGTGTGTGTCAGTGTGTGTCTATGTATGTACGCATGTATGTGTGCATTTGTGTGTATGTATGTCTGTGTGTGTGTGCATATGTATATATGTATGTATGTGTATGTATGTATATGTGTATGTATGTGTGTGTTTGCATGTATGTATGTATGTATTCTACATTTGTATGTTTTTTTTGTTTTTTTTATGTATGTGTGTGCATGTGTGTATATGTATGTATGTACCTCTGTCTCCTTGTGTGTGCATGTCTGAGTGTGTGTGTGTGTGCTTTGCTGCTATGTACCATGTTTGCATGTATGGGTGCACATCTTCATATGTGTGGGCAAATGTGTGTGTATATGTGGTCATGTGTTTCAGTCTCTATTTGCATAATGTGGTTGTCTGTTCATATACCCTATGTATCTACCCATACATACATGTGCATGCACACACACACACACCCACACTCACAGACATACATACATCTATCTGCATAAAAGCCCATCAACTGTTCTACTTTACCTGTGTAAAATGTGGGTAAAAAAAAAAGAAAAGCAAAAACAGAACGCAACATGAATAACGGACAGAGTCAAGACTACTGAAAAGGTTGCAAGACGCAACAAAAATTTTAGGAAAAAAAAATAATAAGTGGAAATTTTAATGGTGAGTGTGTTAAATTTTAAGGCACGATAAGAAAATGACTCTCCCCAGACACAACAGAATATACTTCAACACACAAAATCACATAAAAAATCTTGCAAACCAAATCCATAAACAGTATATAGTTTTTTGTTAAATAATTTCATTGCACTCTTGCAATCTCTTCAGTAACTTGTCTTTCCACTTCCATTTATTTTGAATGTATGATTTGGCGTTGTTTTGAAACTGTTCGGTATGAGCATGTGAGTGTGTGTAAGCTCGTATGTGTGCATGCTCATATGTGTGCATGCACTTATGTGTTCGTGCTTATATGTAAGTATGTGCGTCTATATGTGTGTTTGTAACAATTTCGTTTATATCAGATCAGATAGAGACTTTGGACTTGGTTTTGGTTTCCTTTCTGTTATTTTTTTTTTGTTTTCTTCGTAAATGCATCTTTTTTATTTACGTTCACATTCCGTATCCCATGTGTGAACAACACATGCAACCATGGGCAATTGTAAGGCCCTCATCTACGTGTATTTGGTGTTCAAAATTAGTCGCGTTTCAGTTATGAGGACCGACTCCTGTATTTGCCACAACGATGCGTCACCGGGGTGTCTAGACAGGATTTCTATGCTAATTTGGTCCAATACACCACCATGTTGTTCTTTGGCATGCTGGTAGAGCACCGAGGTTTGTTTTTGATTCTTATAGTCCCTCCAATGTTCATTTACACGCTCAGCCAAACTTCTCGCCATTTCACCTATGTATGTCGTGTTTCTGGCTTTGCAGTTGATACCAGGAGTATATTTGCACACAATGCAATTCTCTACTACACACTTTGTCCTTCTGAAGGGGTATGTTTTACATATTATTGATCTAATGGATCTCCCTGGTTTTTCTATGACCTTTATCTTCAACTTAGTACTTTTGAGGATTTTTCTAAATCTGCGGGCTAGTTCTCCGTGTGGTGTAGCATCTATAAACATTACTCCTTGGAACTTGTCGGTATTGTACCACGTGTTCTTTCTGTTTGTTTTGTCACTAATTCTTTGTAGCCGATTCCATTGTTTATTACGATCTCTAGGTTGTGTTCCATCTGTATCTTTGACAAAAATCTCCTCAAATTTCTTGCTAGCTCCTCTGTATACTCGGATTCTATCTTTCTGGCTGTATCCCGAAAACTGCATGCGATGCATGAAGTCTTGTATATGTTTTTGCCTCTCCCAAGGACTGCACAGGGGGGATATGTTTTTCATTATTCTGATTAAATCGGCTATTAATATATCAATTTTCACACTGTGTGATAGAGCCGAATTCTTATGGATAACATATTTTGAAGATATAGGTTTCATATAATGTGAGTGGAGGATTTGAACTTTGTCGTTAATTGTTTCTAGCCAAAGTTTTGTGTCAAGTACCGGGAGTCTCTTGTTTAGGTGTCTTGTTGAGTAATCTATTGTTACCTTGATGCTCTGGTGTATTGTATTAGCTATATTCTGGATGTTTTCCATCACAATCTTCTTGTTCTCTTCAGTCTGAATGTTTGATGGTGTTTTGACTACGATGTTAATTTCATCCACATATCTCCTGTACAGTTTGGTTGTTATTGAGTGTTCCTCGAGAGTTTTTTTCAGCTTTTTGTCCCACCAGGTCGTGAATAGGCTTGCCACGTCTCCGGCCACACTGACACCAATAGCTGCTCCCTAGACCTGCATGTATAGTTTTTCATTGAATTTAACTATATGGTTCTGCAGGGTAGTCTTCAGACTTGCCCCTACAGCATGTGCAACCATTTTTCGTGTTTGGATAATATCCTCTGGGTCATGGGTGGGTGTATTCCATCCATTCCAACGCTCCGTGGTGGTTTTTCTAGCAGCTGATGTGATCGTAGGTGGTCTACCCCGTCCTGACCTGGTGGGGCAGAATCTAGTTAGGTCGTGGTGATCTAAGTATTCATTATTATAAATGAGCTTTAGGAGGAGGCCTAGTTCCCTCGTGTTCACTTCACGGAAGGTTACTTCACTTTCCGAAATAATTTCCATACATCTTTCTATGGCAAAGTCAATGTCAATGGATGGATAGAGAGATACTACATCCATACTGCCGATAATACCATCTGTCAGGTCATGGGAGCAGTTACATTCATTGACTCTGCTGAGGAGGTCCTCAGTGCTTTCACAAACATCAGGAGACATCTCGATGTGTGGTCTTAATGTCTGCGAGAGGAAGAATGATCACAAATCGGTCGACACAGGGGGCACATGATAGGGTCTGCAATGGGTTTATGGTCTTTTTGTAACCCATAGAGTATAGGAATGTCGTTGTTGGATGATGTGAAGTTCTGTGCTGTGCGTCTCTTTGGTTGGAGTATGTTACACCACATTCCCATGTGTGCATTGAGAATTTTCTCTACTTTTTCATATTCTTGCGGTGTAACTTCTCTCATATCTTCTATATGTTTTTGCATCGTATGGGTGTAGTTTTGCAGGCTGTCTACCGATATCCTGCCTGATTTGTCTGTAGGGAGGCATACTATCTCATTGTTTCTAACTCTAAGTTTTAGTTTTCGTATGCCCATTGCAGCTACTGTACCGAGTTGGTGGGCCTCTACTTCGTTTTGTGTTGGGGCAGTTGTTCT
>NC_068981.1:111211561-111224042 GCF_001194135.2 Octopus bimaculoides
CTAAGGTGTTGTTGTTGCCATTGTTGTTATCATTGTATGTGTGGCTGTTGTTATTGTGACGGACGTTGTTGTTCCTGGTGTGTACAGTGCTGTTCGTATTGTTGTTGGTATTGCTGTTATCATTGCTGTTGCTGATGGTGGTAGTGTAATCATTATTGTTGTTGTTGGTGGTGATGGCAGTGTAGTTGTTGTTGCCATTTCCATTGTTACTGTTGGTTGCATTGTGAATATTATGCGTATTACTGTCTTGGTGGTTTCTTACAACTGAGTTGTTGTTGTAGTGGTGTCCTAACCTCCATCTAATCTTAGTAAATGTTTTTTCAATCTCAGACAGACAATTGATCTTTCTGACCTTGTTATACACGGCATATTTCGGTGGTAATCCTAGGGCACATGCTTCATTTTCATCCAGTAGTACTGAGCCATACATTCCAGGTGTGTGATTATTTTCGTTTGTGATGGCATTGTATATCCCCGGTAGTTCGCTGTCCAACATCACAATCCCATCGATGTTATTTGGGTATTTGTCTTTGTTTCATGTGTGTTGTGGTTGTTGTTGTCTCATCTATTTCAATACCAACCCTAATATCAAATCCTAAACCCAACCCCCAACACCAGCCTTAATTTTTGTGTGGAATCATGATGTATGTTTGAAACATACTTCTAAAAAAAATCTGAAACATTAAAATAGTTACCATACATAACTTTAAAATTGTGCAGGACAAAAAAGTGTACAATTCACTAACAGCAGCTAATTCAACATTACCAATGTGTGTTCCATGCCTACTCCTGTATGCTTGGTATTCCTGCATTGTACTATTAGGAATAAAAGAATGAAAATACTTCCAATCATTGCATATGTGTCGTATGGACTCTTCCTGGAGAGTTAGGTAATTTCTGTTGTTTTTGAGCAAGAGTAACACAGCTCTGAACATACAGCTACCATCACCCATGACTTTATTAAAGGAGTGAATTAATGAATTAATGTAATTGTTGAATGTTTTTCAATAAATTCAGTAAGAGACTTCATCTTCAGTTTAAACTTTAGATGGTTTTGTGAACAGAATGTGATGTAAAATCAGAACACCAAAAGGGATGAGATACTAACTGATAGGAATTTCTCCATTAGAAATCTGTCTTTCTATCTTTGCAATAGATAAATGAGTGATTATAATTTTGTAAATTATAAAAACAAAATTAATAATGTACTTCACCTTTAATGTGGACTTGAAACATCATCTTCATGAAAAGAAAAGTGAATTGACTCTAAGTATTTAGCAGACGATAATGTCTTTATCGGCTGTTCATAAACAGAGAAAGGGAATACTTTGGTTATTTCCAGATAATTTCAGTTTAAATGTTGTCAAATACCTGTCTATAGATTTGTGAGTTTGTGTATGTGTGTGTGTGTTACAGAGAGAGAGACAGACAGACAGAGACACAGACAGACAAACAAACAGAGTGAGAGACAGAGACGCGAGAGAGAGAGAAAGAGGTTGAAAGCATACGTGTGTGTGTGTGTCGCTGATTGACAATTGTATTAATGTTACTATTCCACTGCCACTATAAAGTTTTAGTAAGTAGGAAGGCGAACACATCACACACCCCCTCAGGTAGGTGGCCCTGCTTGATCTGTAGAAAAGGTGTAGGTAGAAACTCCATAAGATGTACCCAGTGTAAGCTATGGACACATAAGAGCTGCAGCAACATCAAAGAAAGATTAACCAAGAAGATAGCTTTCATGTGTGGTAGATGCACAGGAGCAATAAACACCACAGATGCTCAGAAAACAGATTCCATCACACTCCAGGGGGAGAAACTAGAAGTAGTTGATAGCTTCTGCTACTTAGGTGACCAAGTTAGTTGTGGGGGTGGATGCTCAGAGAGTGTTACCACTAGAATAAGTGCCACTGAGTTGATAATGATGTATTTACACTTTTTACCATAAGTGAGAAATTTTTTCTCCATGTTAAACCGTAGTGACATTGCTTTTAGTTTGTTTCATATATACATATATATATATATCATCATCATCATCATCATTGTTTAACGTCTGCTTTCCATGCTAGCATGGGTTGGACGATTTGACTGAGGACTGGTGAAACCGGATGGCAACACCAGCCTCCAATCTGATTTGGCAGAGTTTCTACAGCTGGATGCCCTTCCTAACGCCAACCACTCAGAGAGTGTAGTGGGTGCTTTTATGTGTCACCCGCACGAAGGCCAGTCAGGTGGTTCTGGCAACGGCCATACTCAAAATGATGTATTTTATGTGCCACCCGCACAGGAGCCAGTCCAGGGGCACTGGCAACGATCTCGCTCGAAAATCCTACGAAGGCCAGTCAGGCGGTACTGGCAACAGCCACGCTCAAAATGGTGTATTTTATGTGCCACCCGCACAAGAGCCAGTCCAGGGGCACTGGCAACGATCTCGCTTGAAAATCCTACGAAGGCCAGTCAGGCGGTACTGGCAACGGCCACGCTCAAAATGGTGTATTTTATGTGCCACCCGCACAAGAGCCAATCCAGGGACACTGGCAACGATCTCGCTCGAAAATCCTTACACATGTTACGGGCACAAGTGCCAGGAAGGCGATGTTGGGCACAGATGCTATCCCGATTTATACATAAAATGAGGAAGTTTTGGTGAAGCATTCTGTGATATGTTGTGTAAGGCAGGAACAATGCAAGAAGGTATGAAGTAAACTACAAAAGGAAAAGAAAACAAAATCAAGTTGAAGATTTGCCTTGTATTTTCTGTATTTGGGAGTAAGGACTCCTTCAGGATATTTGGAAAAGTGGTAGTTGATAAAAGTCATTGCTCAGATTGGGTAGGGTTGGGAGAAAGGGGCGGGGAGGTGTCATGTAGTTCCTTCTTGTTGTTAATGGCTGGTCTCAGTTTGCTGATAAGGAGGGCTTCCATGATTCTGAGATTGCCTGGATGGAAACTTTAAAATCTGAGTTTGGCACTTCTTTTGGCATTTCTTTATTGACGTGTCCATGTGCATGTATTCTTTTATATGGTTGTGCAATTTCCTGGTGGTGCTCCCTGTGTAGGATGCCTCACATTTGCAACAGACTATTTCATATACTATATAGACTCTCAAGCATGTTTTATGGGGCAATTGGTTAGTGTGCACCCCACAATACTATCTGTAGTATTTTTATTCAACAGAACTTACCTCAGGGATGGCCTGGTGTTCACCATCTGTATGTTGAGTCCCTCCCAGTGAATCGCATGTTGAATTGCTGCAGTTGTTCTGTCATCAAAGTTGGGCAATTTGAGGAAGCACTTTTCTCAGTTGGGGTTATAGCGCTGCTTATGTGGTTTACCCACTTTCGTGTTTTGTGGATGCAGTCATTTAGATACAGATGGTTTGATTCCCTGAGTGGTTGGTGCAGTGTGTTCTTGAGCAAAACACTTCATTTCACATTGCTCCAGTCCCTACTTTCAATCAGGTGGGAGGATGTTGGCCTGCTCACCTAGCCAGCATGGTGGCATCATTTGAAGGCTAAAATAATGCAAGTGTGCATTGTGACCAGCAATGTGCAATAAGATCTGGTAGCCTGGTCGATCACGTGACATATGCAATTACATTGTGGAAAAGCTATATAATGACACAAAGCTGCACTTCAAATTTATTTCATAAGGTGTCAAGTTTTCATCACACACTGTGACCTAATTACTGACACAGTTCCAGCTGGTGTGGAATACATATATAAACATACTGACACATGAATATGTTGTCTCAAAAGTAATGGAAATAGGTCATTCAAATTGTACAAGCTGGTGGAGTAAGTTTACTTCCAAAAGTGTTACATGACAGTCTCCATCATAAGTGATGCACTTGTGCCATTGTCTAACCCATCTTGTGAGTGCTCTTTGGAAAAAATTCAGGTGTGCATTGTTTACTAACTTCTTCACAGCCACTTTCAACTCCTCTACATTGGTGGAAATCAGAGGTCATCAGATCCATGCTGTAGGGTGGATGGGTCCCACTGGTTGGCTCAATTTGTTGATTGCTTGATCAGCTCTCACAACTTTGTCTTATGTCTTCCTGGATCTTCCTGTGCCACAAGTTCCAGCTACATTTAGCAATTGTCACTTCTTTATACAGCTGTCTTCATCCATACACATCATAAGCACATACCAGTGCAATCTTCTTTCTTGCACACTGCATCTGATTACCCTTATGTGTGTGTATGTATACATATAATCCAAATAATAAGAGAAAGAAATTCTTTAGCACATCTTTAATGATTTGTTACAATTATTTCTTTCCAGCTCTGCTTGCAATGCCATTTTATGTAATATTCAAAGTGAAAATTTCCATAGTATTTGTGGTTTTCGAAATTAGAGTGTCACCTCAGACTTGGATCAAAGTTGTGCTCTTACATTGTGCGTCTTCCAGACATTGGTTTTACTCTTGTATCAGGAGGAAACAAAAAGCAAATAAAAGTATGGTTAGGGTATGAATAATTAGTAGAGATCACATGGGAAGGATGAAGAGGAAGAAGAAGACAAAGAAGTATATGTGTGTGTGTGTGTTTGTATATATACATATGTGCGTGTTTGTATGGGTCCACCAAGGTTCAGTCCTCAGCCCCATCCTATTTATCATAGTCCTCCAAGCAATAACACAGGAATTCAAGAAGGGATGCCCCACGACCTTTGAACTTTAGGCCTCACTGAGGCAATGACTAGTGACCGGGACCTTTGGAAATATGCAGTACGTGAAAAGACCCAGCAAGCCAAGTGAGAGCATAAGCTGTGACCTGCCAGAAGTGTGGCCAGCTCACTTACTCATATCTTTACTTCTTTGGACTCTAAACTCTGCTTGCGAAGACCTGTTGAGGCAAGTGAATTTGAAAACTGAAATCGAAATCGAACCGAATCCAACGACTAGCACCCATGCCAACCTCTCCTTCATTGTACACTAAACTCTGCTTGCGAAGACCTGTTGGGACAAGTGAAATCGAAATTGAACCATATTCAATGACTGGCATATGTGCCAGTGGAGCACTAACAGTACTGTCTGAGCGTGTTCATTGCCAGAACAGTTGTCTGGCCCATAAATAGCACCATTTGAGCGTAATCGGTACCAGCGTCGCCTTCTAGCACTTATGCTGGTGGCATGTGAGAAAATCATTCGAGCAAGGTCATTGCCAGTGTCGCTGGACTGGTTCCCGTGCAGGTGGCACGTTAAAAAACACCATTTGAGTGAGGCCATTGCCAGTACCATGTGACTGGCCCTCGTACCGGTGGCACGTAAAAGCACCCAGTACACTCTCGGAGTGGTTGGCATTAGGGAGGGTATCCAGCTGTAGAAACTTTTCCAGATCAGATTGGAGCCTGGTGCAGCTTTCTGGCTTGCCAGTCCTCAGTCAAATCGTCCAACCCATGCTAGCATGGAAACCGGATGTTAAACGATGATGATGATGATGATATATACTCAAATTGACTATATATTTATGTATACGTGTGTGTGTGTGTATATTTATATATATGTATATAAATATATGTGTGTGTATTGATATATATATATATAGGATGGTTCACAGGAGCTGGCCAGGTCCAAAACCTACCTTATGCTGCTGTGTCTGTTTTGGCAGAGTTTTTTTTATGGTTGGATGCCCTTCCTAACACCAACCACTCTGTAGAGTAGACTCAGTGCTTTTTTATGTGGCACTAGCACAGGCGAGGTTAGTTTTGGCATGATTTTTACAGCTGGATGCTTTTTACGTGGCACCAGCACTGGCAGGTCACTAAGTGGCTCGCATGACAAGGAATTATGAGAGGGGCGTACACACACATGTATATATATATATATATATATATATATATATATATATATATATATATATATATATATATATATATATATACACACATATAAAATGTGTGTATAATATAAATAAAAGATATATACATATTTACAGATATTTTGTTGGATGGCCATTGACTGCTCATGAATTCCTCAGCCCTCCTCACCAAGCAAGCCTGGTGGGGTTGCCAGTTTAGTCGCTGATGATCTGACCATGCGACAGGTTGTACTGAATTACATGTTACCAGTAGCACTCGATTGCAACCTGATATAAATATAAACATCCTTTGAATTTTGGCTGTTGGAATGTGGGCACATTTTTTTATGATAATTTCAACAAGAGGCCAGAAAGGCATACTGCACTTATTGCATGTGAGTTTAAGAAATATTCCCTTGATATAGTTGCACTCCCTGAAACTCATCTCTCTGGTGAGGGTCAAGTAAATGAACCTACTTATGGATATACTATCTTTTGGAGAGGCCTACCTAAGGGTCAGCGTAGAGAATCTGGTGTTGGGTTTGCTCTCAAGTATTCATTAGTATCCTCCATTGCAGAGCTTCCAAGTGGTATATCTGAACGAACCATGTCATGCTGTATTAAACAGACAAAAGTAGGTTCCTTACTGTTGTCAGTATTTATGCACCAACAATGTCCCATTCTGATGAAACTGTAGGACAGTTTTATGATGATCTAGCACAATTATTGAGGAAAATACCAGTTTCTGACAAGTTGATCATACTGGAAGATTTTAAGGCTTGAGTTAGAAAGGACTGTGTTTCATGGCCTGTTTTAGGTCGACATAGGGTTGGAAAATGTAATAAAAATAGAGTAGCTCTTTTGACATTTTGTACTGAGAATAATCTGGTTGTTATCAACACTCTGTTTAAACAGAAAAATAAATATAAAACCACCTGGATGCACCCAAGATCTAAGCACTGACATCTCATAGATTATATTTTGATCATAAAACGTGATATGAAAGACATTTCTAGTATTCAGGAGAGGAGCAGAGAGCTGGAATGACCATTGTCTAGTGCATGGAAAAATAAATTTTTCATTAATGCCTAAAAATCGATCGTCTGGTCCTAACATACTCAAAAAGTTAAATGCTGCAAACTTTAAATTATCAAGCAACTTGCAAAGATTCCACGATGCTATAAAAAGTATCAATCTTAACCCAAGCAATCTATGGGAAGATTTCAAAACAAAAGTATTTCAGACTGCAAGTTCATCAGTGGGATTTAAATCACGTAAGTCCAGTGACTGGTACTCAGATAGATCAGTAGAAATTCATGATCTACTTTTAGAAAAACAAAATTTAGGCAATACACTTCTTTCTCAGTCCTTGAACCCCAACTCAAACAAAGCTTACAGAAAGCTGAAAGGGAAAGTTCAGACTGCTCTAAGAAAGATTAAACAGGAAAGGGGGAATGATAGATCAAAAGGGGCACAAGAAGCAGCTGATAGAAATGATGCCAAGAGTTTGTACACTTGAGGCGTATGGCCCAAAATTTTCTTCAATAGCTCCAGTGAGAACAGCAGATGGATGTTTGCTTCTATTCATAAGCGTTGAATAGACCATCATCTGCTGATATGAGGATGATAAAAAAAATTCGAACACCTTTATTTAGCTGTGAATAAGCATAATAATAATAAGTCTCCAGGGTCTGACGGAATCTGTGCAGAAGTCTTGAAATATGGGGGTGACAAAATGTTCGAATTCTTAAATATATTAATTTGTCACTGTTGGAGAACTGAGAAAGTGCCTCAAGACTGGACTGATGCCATTTTAGTCTCCTTGTATAAATCAGGGCCAAATGATCTGTGTGGTAATTTTTGTGAGACTTTGCTTTTGTCTGTGGTTGGAAAGGTACTTGCTCGCAATCTGTTAGAACGTTTAAATACCTTCATAGTTCCAAATATAGTGTCTGAGTCTCAGTGTGACTTTCGTTCCTTCAGGGGCAGAGCTAATTTTATCTTAACTATCAGACAATTAGAAGAAAAGTGCATTGAACAGAATCTTGCCCTATACCATTATTTTGTTGATTTGAGAAAAGCATTCGATACTGTTAATCGAAATGCTCTGTGACTAATTTTAAGGAAAATATGTTGCCCAGAAAAATTTGCTAACATGATCAGGGCTTTGCATCAAGATATGAAAGCGAGAGTTAATTTTGGTGGTAGGCTCTCTGAATCTTTTGCCGTGGAAAATGGAGTAAAGGAAGGAGACTTTGATGCACCCATCCTCTTTGCAATATACTTTGCTGTTGTGTTGTCACATGCTTTTCAAAACTCTGAGGAAGGTATTTACATAAAATATTGAACAACAGGGAATATTTTTAATCTGACCAGACTGAAATTCAAAACGAAGGTTTTTACTTCACTCTTTAGGGAACTTTTATATGATGATTATTACGATCTTGTCAGTGATTCTGAAATAGGTCTGCAATCTCTTGTATCTGTATTTGACTCAACTTGTGATGATTTTGGCTTGACCATCAACTTGAAAAAAACAGTTGTAATGCATCAACCTGCGTGTGGTGCTGTTTGTAACCCCCTAAAATTTTTGTTAAGGGTAAGTTACTTGAAATTGTTGATTTGTTCATCTACCTTTGAAGCTCTGTACAAAATGATGGACACCTTGATACAGAAATACATCTGCGAATTGAAAGAGCAGCAAAAGCATTTGGTGGCTTGGAGTCATGTGTTTGGCGCCGGCAACATATAAATAACAATTCAAAGTTGGCTCTTTACAAATAATTTGTCTTAGCATCCCTGTTTTATTCTTGTGAAGCATGGACATGTTATGAAAGACATTTTAAATTGTTAGAAAAATTTCACCAAAAATGCCTTCATCGCATTTTAAACATTAAATGGAGTTCTTTTACTCCAAACATATATGTCCTTGTGTTTGCAATTAAAGCTCTGATTTTGAGAAACCAAATGAGATGGTATGGCCATATTGTTCAAATGGCAGATGAACGCATGCCCAAATAGCTGTTTTATGGTGAGCTTGCAGAGGGGAAACACTATTGGCATAAATCTAAAAAAAGTTTAAGGACAGCATAAGGACTACTATGAAGTCACTTGGAATGGATCCAAAGGACAGAGAAACCCTTGCTTCGGATCAAGCTGGATGGTGAAGAAAAGTGTGGAGTGTAGTGAAAGCATTTGAAGAGGCCAGGATAACGCATGCAAGACTCAAAAGAGATTTAAGGAAGAATGTTATGATCGAGAAGGTGAATCATAATGACCGTTTTGTGTGCACAGTTTGTGACAGACCATGCCTTTCTTTTGCTGGGCTCAAATCTCATTTGCAAACCCATGGAAAACGAACCTCTACCAACTATTCTGCCTATATGTCTGTGCGCACCAGTGAATGCACTGTATGCCAGAAGGTTTGCAAATCTAACAGAGGCCTCAAAAGACATTTTAAGATCCACAAAGATCAGAACTTATCTGCAGCTCTTGGTGGTCCAAATTGGATATGCAATCTATGCGGGTGTCTTTTCAGAACATTGCCATATCAGATTCCATGATGGTGTAGGTACAGGAGGTGGTCAAACTCTGCATAAGGAGTAGACAACCACCATATATGAGTGTGTGTGTGTGTATACATATGTATATATGTAATATATATATGCCTATGTGTGTGTGTGTATATATATATATATATATATATATATATATATGCACATATGTACATATATATGTATGTATGTATGTATGAGGATGATTTAGCGGATGACTAATGTGTTTATATTAATTACAATGTATATATGTATTTCAAATTTTTTAAATATGCATTTGTGTTTGGTGGAAGCTTATCTTAGGAAAGAAATGGCAAATAAGTGTATATGTATGTTTATTAACATACCACTTGTCACTTTCCAAACCATTGATTAATGTATGATACCAGATGATATAAAAGCATGTTTATCTTTCTATTTGTTGTTATATCTAATTGCATCTTTTTTGTATTTAATTCAGTGTTCATCCTGTAAAAATAGTTTTCTTGGCGAACCAACGGATGGTCACCAGTGCTACAGCCAGATGGATGTAGATTACGACTACTGTTTTGACCCTAATGACCGCAATGCTTGTGGCAACAACTACAAGCCATTGTTAAAAGGCCAGACTCGTTTTTATGCTGTCCAGCCTAAATATCTCAATGTTAACATCCGTATCACTATTGATGTTACCCAAGGCGGTAAGTTTTAAGCTAACATTTTTCTTTGTATTAATATGAAAGGAAAAGATATATTTGCTTGGAAGTAACTGGCTATTTACTGTATGGATATTTTTTTATTGTTTGGAAATATGGAAAGTATTAAAAATGAAGGCAAATTTTTATCTTTCTGAACTTTCAAAACCAGACAAAACAATGTTAAAAGTCCATTACCTCAGGCCATCGAATCATTTACACAAGTAAAATATCTGCTAACGGAAACCAAGATGCTTGTTCATTTTCTCTCAATTTTCCACTTGTCTTGTAGCTTTGACAAGTGTTCTCCTTTTGAAATTTCTTACTTTGACTTTATTTTACTACCCTATGCAAATATTTGACGAAGCAAAATAACTAAGAATGCAGCAGCTGACAACTTGTTTTACCCCTAGATCAGTACATATATTTGCCACCCAAAGAATAGATTATGTTAGATAAGCAGTAGACAAGGACACTAGAGATTGTCTAAGCTAACAAGTCAGACAATAAATTTTTCTTCCAGTCAATGAAAGTACCATTTTATATGATGTCTTGAAAGGCTTTCATGTTCTCATGGAACCTGAATCAATGTACAGTTTGACATCTAATCCTCATTACACCTTGAAGCTTGTCATTGCCTGAACAAAGATGTAAGAGTGTGGCCATAAATATTTCTGTTATGCTAACAATCAAAACTGAAAACACAATATACAGCTCCACTATGAACCTTTCACATCCTTTTTTTTTTTTTACCTAAATTGGAAAACAGGCTCTGTGGTTTCACCCAGACTGATAAGATTGGTGTGGGTTATATTTAGCTTGAACATCTACAGGGTAACATCTGTAGGGAAAATATGAGTGAAACAGGAATTCCATCAGGCTGATGTTCCGTCAAGGTAGGATTGGGTGAAAGCCTGAGACAGGTGCTATAGATGGAGATAGTATGCAATTACATAATTTAGAAGAACAGAAATCATTCTAGTTGTAATAGAATAGGTAGAGTGAGGAGTCAGTAAGTCTGTAACTTAGAGATTGTAGTGAGTTAGGAAGGAGTCTTTGTCAACGAGTTGGATGACTTTCTTTTCAATACTGTTTAGGGTGATTGAATATGTATCAGCAGCATCATCATAGTGTTACTAGTACACATATAAGAGCACTTAAGGATATGAGGTCATATGGAAAGACCATAAGAGTTTGCAATGTCTAAAATTTGAGCAACTTTGATGGTTTTAATTGCATGTTGTCGAAGATAGACAGTTAGTGTGAGTGTGTGTGTTACAAGATTATTTCCTTGATGTAAGCAATTTGATTGTCATGACTCACTTATTGTAGCAATATGGGTTTTTTGTTGGGTAAACAGGTTGCTGTTTTGTTATTTAATCTCAGTGAAATTCTGCTCAAGAAGACTATGATCTCATTTGTTTGAATTTCAATGACTATTAGTATGTCAATGATTCAATGTCTCATCTATTTAATGTGGTAGATATGATTTTGAGAGATATTTGGCTCTTGCTATTTCTAACAGGTCAAATAACAATGTAGAGGCTAGCTTGTTAGCTTGAAGCAGTTTGTTCATGGAGAAATTTGAGCTTACATCACTTAATTACACTAACCTGAATGTGATAAGTCTCATGCCATCTATTTAATTCTGTTGCATGTATATATTATCATAATTTTTACATCCAACTTTGCAAGAGGTTTATAGGTGCAATGGATCTTTTCCCACTTGGCAACTCACCATTTGGCACACTGGTTTGTCATTTCCTTCCTAAGATAAGCTTCTACTGAACACAAAAATGCCTTTGCTTATAATATGTGAGTGTGCATATGAGTGTACATATTTATGTGCAAGTAAGCACATAAATGCAAAACAAGGTGGTAAAAAATAGTACTCAAATACAGAAGGTAGAGTAATGTGTGTTTTTTTATTGAAGCTACAAAAACATCACAAAAAACTGTTACTCAGAGTTTCACGTTTCCATTCATCAGACAGTTGTGATCAAGACTGGAATAAAATTGAGATGGTACATGTAATATATGACTTGATATAACCCAATTTGATGTGTAAACATTTGAATTTGATTGGCTAACTTATTTCAAAGACATAAAGCATGTTGTATTTACTAACAGTTGGGTGAGTTGGGGGTTTATAAATTGAACAGTCAAATATAAATATATTATATTATATAATATCGGAAAACCTTGAGTGAAAAAGTGAGTAATATATGTCCAGAAGGGATTGGTTAATAATTTATAGAGGCATAAGTTTGTTTTTATAAATTTAAAATCTATGGATTGAAGAAGTTCCTAGGTTGAAAAATTCAACGAGTTTATCGTACATATACACACATACATACAAACATATCTATATCTATGATTATATACTCATGTGAAAAATACACACACACACACACACACACCTATATATATATATATATATATATATATATA
>NC_068981.1:111225034-111231938 GCF_001194135.2 Octopus bimaculoides
CACTGGCAATTTACATGTGATAGATGGTAGAATGAATGCAGAGATGTACCAAAATATTTTGAACAATAATTTATGGGACTCTGTAGAAAAGCTCCAGCTTTGTGAAGGATGGGTTTTACAACAGGATACCGACCCTATGCACACGGCGAAGTCTACCAAAAAATGGATTGTCAATCATAATATAAAATTATTAGAATGGCCAAGCCAGTCAGCTGACTTGAACCCCATTGAAAATTTGTGGCATTATTTGAAAATTAAAATTCATTCAAGAGCCTCAACCTGCATTCCAGATTTGAAGAAAATTTGTCAAGAAGAATGCGAAAAAATTCCTAAAGGAACATGTGAGTCATTGATTAAGAACTACAAGAAGGGATATGTTGAAGTGGAACTGATTAATAGTTATGTTGCAAAGTATTAAATCAGAATTTTCAGTTATTTATGTTCTGTACGAATACTTTTTTCACCCCTAAATATTCATAATTGTATATAAATTCCTTAGTTACTATAATTTATTAGTTTCTTTTGCATATTCTTAGTTTATGCATGTGTATGCAAATAGAGTTTTGGTATATCCCATTTATGTTCATTAGAAATTAAATAAATAAAGAATTTTGACATGTACGAATATTTATTTCCCCCCACTGTATGTGTGTGAGTGTGTGTATGTGTGCTTCTGTGTTTACGTCCCTGTAACTTAACATCTCAGCAAAAGAGACCGGTAGAATTAAGTACTAAGCTTAAAAGAATAAGTCCTGGGTTTAATTTATTTTACTAAAGGTGGTACTCCAGCATGGCCGCAGTCAAATGACTGAAGCCATATATATATATATATATATATATATATATATATATATACACACACACACACACACACACACACACACACACACACACATACATACACACTCATACATGTTTATGAATAATCACAAAGGTGAGCACATACGTACATATGCATATATACTCATGTGCATACATGTACACACTCATCTCTAATCTTACTATAATGGGTGTTATGTCTGTCTGTCTGTTCCCTCCTCATGGTCAAATGGTTGGATCAATGGTCATGATGCTTTTTGGGATTACAGAGGAGGAAATCAGGAAGGTTTTTAAGCAGAACAATTGTGAAAAAGTATGATTATTTAGTGAATATTGAGTTTTGTATTAATAAATCACCTCTGATTTTTTTTTGTTAAAATTCCGGCGACTTGGATTAACTTTGGATTTCCCTACCATATAGCTTGTGAGTTTAGAGGTTTTAGATTTGTGATGCTATCCCTTTATTTCCCATCATAGATGGGCAAATTTGCTACCTTGCTATAATGAGCATTATGTCTGTCTGTCCATGTCTTTGGCTGTTCCCTTTTCACTGCCAGACAGCTGGACCAGTGGTTACAATATTTTGGGGGATTACAAGGAGGGTCATTAAAAAATCAGATAGTATGATTATTTTGAGGATATTGATTTTTGAATTGATAAACCACCTTTGCATTTTTATTAAAAATTCACCAACCACAAGTAACTCTGGGTTTTCATCATATGGTCCATGGCCCTATTATAGATATGAAGGGGGTTGCAAGGACAGTTAATAGCAGGGAAAAAGTGTGTCAGTATATAGTGTGTATGATTATTTAGTGATTATTGAAGTGTGTCAGTCTAGAGCAGGATTTGAAATGGCTAATCAAAGTAGCTGTTCATATCTCAGTTTTGTCAATCAAAATAACCCATGGTACCAGAACATCCAGACATTGTTTGCATAGAACAGTGAGAGATAAATCTTAGTTTGATTTTTTGCAACCCTAAAGGTTCCGCTCATGCATTCACAACAAACAAGGCACAGGGGCTGACTTTAGATCATGTAGGTGTATTTTTACTCTCTCCAATGTTTACATACAGCCAGTTAT
Source organism: Octopus bimaculoides (assembly GCF_001194135.2). Classification (NCBI taxonomy): domain Eukaryota; kingdom Metazoa; phylum Mollusca; class Cephalopoda; order Octopoda; family Octopodidae; genus Octopus; species Octopus bimaculoides. The sequence goes on from NC_068981.1 coordinate 111,226,939, forward strand.
ACTTTGCTATGAGTAGAGCAATGGACTCCAGTAATTTGAAACTTAGCATCAACAAAACAGAAGATATCTTCTACAAAGAAGTTTTGTAATCATATTGATATTATCAAAAGGAATATGATTCATAATTTAAATAAGGAAATTTGTGAACTTTGACTGTATAAGAATATAAGCAAGCATAAAATAGTGTAAACAACTAAAATAAAAGCATATCTAAATAACATTTTTTCTTAATACTTTTTATGTAGTTGTCGAAGGAAGCTCCGGCTTTCATTAGGAGTGGTCCACATATCCATTCATGATACAGAGGCTGGGAACCTATTTCAGTTCAGGAGTGAATCTTCATCACATGACACTTAGTCACAATCACATGTCATATAGCTTCAATAGAATGTTGTATCACCAACAATAATGTGATTTCTCTAAGACATCACCCAGTAATCTATCAAGTCCATTTATACATTTCTCAATACATACTGTTGTTATGACTTCCCTCCCTCATTTTATGCCTCCATCGAAGATGAGTAGATTTGCTAATAATTAATAATTTATAGAAGCATAAGTTTGTTTTTATAAATTTAGAAATGATGGGTTGAAGAAGTTCCTAGGTTGAAAAATACAATAATGAGTTTATGGTACAAATACACACATACATATAAATCTATGACTATATATATGTGTGCAAAATAAATACACACACACACACACTCATACACACACACTTACATACACATATATGTGTACAAATATACACAGGCGATCACATGCACACATACATATGCATATATATTCATGTGTATACATGTATACACACATCTCTGCATACATATATATTCGATCATCCCATAAATAATGCAATTTTTTTATGCTTATTTTGTTTTTCAAAATTAAGATAAAGTTAATTTTTAATCTAAAATATACTCTCCTTTATTTTCTACAATGCTCTTCCTTCTATCTCATTGACTTGCAAGGCACCTCTTCCAAAATTCACTTGTCCCTGAGGAAAATACTCCTCCAGTACTGTTCTAACCTCGTCTAAAGAATTCATTGAAGTCTGTGGAATAAATTATAATCAGCTGGGACAATGTATAGCAAATTTGGTGGGTGGGGCATCATTTCCCATTCAAACTACTCCAGCCTTTGGAATGTCATCCTTGCTGTATGTGGCCAAGCATTATCCTGATGGAAGAACACCTTTGATCTTGAAACAAATGATGGTCGTTTTTCTTCAAACGCTGACTTAAACCTTTAGGTTGGGGTGCTGGAGTTTCTTTTTCTACCCACTGTCTTTGGTGCTTCACATTTTTATACAGAACCCATTTCTCATTACCAGTCACTATTTGGTTCCTTAACAGTTATGATGGAATTTTGTTCCACCAAGCTTTGCAGAATGTTCTCATCAAGCTCTACAGATGTTCCAGGATGAGGCTCATCTTCTAGGCTGTAGTTTCTGGCTCGGAATTTCTGGAACCACTGTTGATACTGGCTTACCCTTTTGTTCGATCCCCATATACTGCATTAATATTCCTCATGCTTGCCATTACATTATTGCCTTTATTGAGCTCAAAAGCAAAATATGCCGAATATGCTCCTTTGTCACTTTCATTATAGCTTTGATAAAGTAACTGTTAAAATCGAACTGCACTCTTCAAAACTTACACTAAGAATAAGGGTAGTGAAGAGGTGATGGTAAAGTAAGGAAAGGAGAAGAAAAAAAGAAAGAAAGGGGGAAGTAACTGGTGTTATATACAGGTAGGTTGGGGGAAGTAATCTGGTAAGTACGAGAAACGTAATGAAACATTGTATCGGAGTATTAGAAAGAGAGAAAGAAAGGGGGAGAGATAGATAAAGACGCTGAGGATTATAAAGAAATTAAGTAAAAGTATACACACATGCATATACATATATATATATACATATAAATATGTGTATATATATATATATATATATATATATATATATATATATACACACACATGCACTTATGTGCTTATAATGTGCAGAGATACTACAAAACTTGTTGCACACATATATATTCACATGCATACATGTACACATGATGAGTTGCCAAAAAATTCCATACAGATAGTCTTTGGATTAACTAAATTCACTCAAATTTACCTACGTCAATTGCATATCACCTTGTATAATTTTTATTTTAATTAATTTTATTTCACCAACCAACAGACTGTCCAAAAAGCTTTTGACTATCTAGAAACTATCTAACTCTTCGATACTATTAAATGCATTCCTCCACCAACTATGCTGAATTTTATCTATGGCCTTTTGCCTACTGAATCTTTTAAGAAAATTCATCATTCACCCATTGTCCATGTATATTTAAAGAATCTAAAATTCTTATTATTATCACTATTCATTTATTTATGCTCTCTCTTTTAATACTGGAGATGATTTGTATTGCATTGTTTTTTTTTTTTGTTTATTCTAGTTGGACTTAAAAAGGTTTAAAAACAACACATGTAAAATAATGTATTTTGTATTTTAATTTTATAATTTTAATTTCATTTTGATTCAACTTATTTTAAACTTTAATAACCTACACATTTTCTCTCCCAAATGCAAGCTTCTTTCACTAACAAATGTATTAATCTTTTATTTAGCTGCTTGTATGTATTCAACATCCCAGACTCATGGCAGTGCATATAAAGATGTTGTGTATGTGTATATATGTATGTATGTGTGTGTGTGTGTATATATATATATATATATATATATATATATATATATTTATATATATATGTATATGCGTTTGTATATGCTCTATATCTATGTATGAGCATGTATATGTGCATGTGTATGTGAATTCATGTGTGAGTGTATATGAACATGTATTTGTATTTGCATATATACGTATGTAAGTGCATATATCTATGTGTGCGTAAATACTTTTACTTAATTTCTTTACAATCCTCACCATCTTTATCTATCTCTCCCCTTTCTTTCTGTCTTTCTAATACTTCGATACAATGTTTCATTGTGTTTCTCGTACTTACCAGATTACTTCCCCCAACCTACCTGTATATAACACCAGTTACTTCCCCCTTTCTTTCTTTTTTTCTTCTCCTTTCCTTACTTTACCATCACCTCTTCACTACTCCAAGCCCCGCTTCACCCCAATGTCAAATACCATTACAATAATTTCCCTACTCTGTTTTTTCCTTTCCTTCTCTTTTTTCTCTGGCAACTGCATATATATATATATGTACAAGCAGAAGGACCCTGTTTCACTCAGGTTATAAACTCATAGCTTTAACACAGTACTCTTTGCTTGTAGTATAATTTGACACCTTCCTTCTAGGCATGATTAGGTAAATATTTTATAAAGGACCCATTCGTACTTCGGTGTGAAATAATTTTTTTGCATGGGTTTTTTTGAGTGCATTCAACATATCTGACCTCAAAACCTGCCGCAAGCCACTTTTTTCTGGAAAAGAAAGGGGGAAGGGTGGTGGAGACCTCAGAGTTTCCCACCAACAGAGTTTTGTTTCACAGGTTTTTGTTTGTCTATTCTAAGTTATTTCACATACTTTCAATCACATCAAAATCACATGTAAACGGCTCCTTTCCCCAGAAAAGGAAAGATTTGGCTGTTATTTCTAGCATGCTCATGTAACTGCTATTTGTGATAAAGGACCCACCGATATTTTGCTGTGAATTAATTTTTTGACCCCTCCCCCACTTTCTTTTCCAGAAAAAAGTGGCTTGCAGCAGGTTTAGAGGTTAGATACATTGAATGCATTTGAAAAATCCTGTGGAAAAAAATTATTTCACACTGAGGTACGAACAGGCCCATTACAAAATACTTCTCCATGGTTATCTCCTGATACACAAATGCACTGGTACAGAAGATTGTAAACAATGAAAGTAGCTGTAATAATTTTTTTGATGCCAGAAATTGTTACATGGTTATTTACTGATACACAAATACACCAATAGTGTTTTGTCTGACCCTTTAGCTTTTCTAACATTTTGTTTATGTGTTGGTGTATACAAATACACCAGATTGTAAACAATGTAAGTAGCTGTAATAATTTTTTTTTTTGCTACCAGACATCGTTACAACGGAAAATGCTAGACAGAATGAAGAGAGAATGATAGAAATAGAAAGAGAGGAAGTACAATGAGAAGTTTGATAGGGAATGTGCCTCCCAAATATGGTACTAATTCATGCAGCTGTTTTCATGTGAAAAGTGAACACACACACACAGTTAGGTAGATAGATAGACAGATAGACAGACAGAGTTGCTACATCAGACATACATGTGTGTGTCTCGCTAGCCACAGTTACTATGTCAGTACCAGAAGTTGACATTGAAAAGTCTTTTTAAAGAAGTTAATCTTATATAAAGCAATATTATTTATTTTTAATGAAAAAAATAAATGAAGACCCTATTATGTATCCAAGGTCAAATTATTCATGCACTCCAAGTATGGAACCAATTCACATGGCTGGTTTTATGTGAAAAGCGAATACACATACACAGGTCTATTTTATAAGATATAATTGTGGATATCTGTATGTGTGTACATATGGACATGTATATATCTATGTCTATGTGTGGCTATGTACATATGTATGCATGAAGGTATATATATATATATATATCTATATAAATATATATATCTATATATATAAAAATGAGAATGTGTGTCTGTCTGTCTGTCTGTCCGTCTGTCTGTGTGAATCCCTAAAACTCGAGAACTACGCAACCAATTTCATTCAAATTTTACAGATGCCTTACTTAGGGTTCCAGTTGTGTTTTAGTCAAAAGAAAATTTAACTTCTTGCAGAGTTCGAGCCCACAGCAACATAATATCTCCTCCACTATTTAAGTATTACGTGTCAAAAGTGAAACAAAAACACTCATGTCAAATACTTTCACTTTAAAAATGAAACTATTCTACTAACTGAAACAATCACATTTCGATACTGTAATGACAGATACTTTCAGAGAGAGAGAGAGAAAGAGAGAAAGAGAGAG
>NC_068981.1:111233447-111244018 GCF_001194135.2 Octopus bimaculoides
ATATATATATATATATATATATATATATATATATATATATATACACACACACACACACACACACATACACACACACACACACACACACACACACACACAAACCTGATATGTTTATAGTGAAAGTGATGCCAAACACAGCATTGATATTCTTATGTTCCATGTACAAATTAAAGAATCAAAATAGAAAATAACTTCATTATATCAAACAACATGCTGAAATTTAAAATGTTTCTCCAATTGCTAAAAAAATTATACAGCCTTATATTAATGAACCAAAATTCACTTAGTAACTGAGACTTATCACTTTCAGGCTAATTTTGCTATTTACCTGAAATGTATTGAAGCACATCTTCAAGGATAAGGTCATAAGTTTGTGATTTTTATGATGTTTTATCAACCAGAATATCAGATGTCCTTTTACATTGCTAATCAGAATGCACTTCCATTCTCCCCTTTATTATATCCCTCTCTTCTATTTGGACATGAATATTTTGACTGTCATCTCCCCATCGTCTTCCAAGTAGTCTGTTCTAATCTCTTAGATACCCCTCAACAACAGTGCAGCTCCACTTGTCTGTGTGCTTTGTAAGATGTCCAACCCAGCAGAAGTTGTGCTTTAAGTATTCTACAGTCACATCATTCACTCTAATCTGTTTTTGAATTAACCTGTTTCAAATATACTCCTGCAATGATATTTTGAGCATGGAACTTTCCTTGACCCTCTGTATCATAACCAGCCATTCTTCCTTCTTTATAGTAGGCTATGTCTCAATTGCAAATAGGAATGCAGATAGAATGGTGCTATTGAAGAATGGCACATTCTAGCTGTGCTTTGAGCACATCTTTAACTGAGGCAAATGCCTGTCATCCTGTTCTTACTTTGCATTCGTATCGTGGCCTATATTTGTTGTCTGTTCCAAGTACACATACTCCTTAACCACTTAATTTCATTCACACTTTCTATAATATAAGTATCCTTCTACAGACTTTTCTGGTACTTTGTATAAACCCCAAAATACTGGGTATTGCTGATAATTATTAATAAAAGTGTGAGCATTACGCATATCTTACAATATCATCCAGAACATGTTTGGTCTAATAAGCTGTTTTATGAAATGAGGTGGTGGTTAAAGTGAAACAAAATTATTGAGATGAATATACATGTTTAAATCCCTACTCATCCAGCATGTTGCTGCTAACTGTCTGGATACTCTTCTGTTCAAAATTTTCTTGAAACTGCCTGGAAGTTATAACTATCCTTTTTCTCAAGTCCTGCATAGACAACTTTCTTTGTTTAGTTATTTAAAGAAGTGCTAACAATTACTTTTTAGTATTTTTTTTTTCTATAATGGCCAAGATAAGGAAACATATGCAGGTGGGCTGACAAGAGCTGTGAAATCTTGCATGCATTAATTTCAACTCTTCTTAATAACTGCATCGTTTTTTTCTAGGTAAACTGACTGTTCAAAGAAGACTTCAAAAGTAACTAGTAGCAACTTCTTTTGAAAATGGACAAAATTTGGCATCATGGTATTATCAAATACCTGCAGAAAAACGGTTTAGTCCCTAAGGACATTCATGCTGACATGGTTGCTACATTAGGAGATGACACTCCAGCTTTATCAACAGTGCAAAATTGGGCAGCTGAATTTAGGAGAGGAAGGGAGAGTCTGGACGTTCTGCAATTGCCACCACAGAGGAAAACATTGATTGTCTTCACCACATGGTGATGGATAACAGGCGATTAGCATTAGCATGTCTAGCTATTAGCATATCTAGTGAGAGAGTTGAGAACTCTCTCAAGGAATTTGGCATGATGAAGGTTTCTGCATGGTAGGTGCCACATTTTCTGACACCTGATCAAAAGCACATCAGGCTGATCACATCACAAGAAAATCTGATATTGTTTGAAGCAGATCCAGCTGGTTTCCTTGAACATTTCCTAACTCAGTATGGATGTTGGGTTTATCACTTTGAGCCAGTGACAAAGAGACAACTCATGCAGTGAAAAGAAGTTCTCCTCACTTGCTCTAAAGAAGGCCAAGGTCATCTGATCTGCAGGGAAAGTGATGGCCTCAGTTTTTTGGGATGCAAAAGGTATTGTGTTTATTGACTATCTTCAGAAAGGTCACACCATCAATAGAGAGTACTATGCTGACCTGCTGAGACAGTTAAGAAAGGCTATTAAGACCAGATGCCCTGGAAAACTGACAAAAGGGGTTTTGTTTCATCAAGACAGCACTCCAGCACACAAGTCCTTGGTTTCAATTGCTGCTGTGCATAACTGACTTTAAACTGGTTGATCACCCAACCTATTCTCCAGATTTGGCCCCATGTAACTGGACTCAGCCTTCCCAAATATAAATGATCAACATAGAGAAATGGGGCTTCTTTGTCTGTCTCCTTTATAGGTACCATGGTAAACACTGCGGTCCTGCTTTGTATTTGTAGATGAATAAGCCTGTCATACCACAAAGTTTAGGTGCATATAGTAGGTAGCACTTTGTTGCAAGAATTCAACAAAAGTATTTGGTTGTTAGCATAATGCATTCTATGCACAGCCTCCCACCTGTTGTTTTCACTGGATAGTGTCACAGATTGCTTCACTTGTTGAGGTTTCCAAGTGGAGGCTTGCCTCTAGATAATTCTGAAGTTTGTGAGAAAGGCTTTGTGACTTTGTGAGAAAGACTTTAAGAAGTTGTTCTATCATCTTACCTCTTTATTAAAAAAAAATAATATTCCCCCAACTCCTACTGGGCTACTAATGAGTATCAACTTAGAAACTAGCTGCAACTCATAGTATTTGGTTCTCTTTTCTATTCCACTGTATGTTCCCTTTATTTACAATTTATGTCAATGCTTTGTAAAAGAATCAGTTGGATAAATCTATTCTCTTCATCAAAATCAATAGACTACAATCCAACCTTGACCTTACTCCTACTAACTTGCAAACTGCACATCTTACATCTTGAAACACAAATCTCTCAATCTCTAGCTCTAACCCATTTTTACTGTCTTACATTCTTACATTTTCCAAAAGTTGATGTTGGTAGTAGTATAGAATCTACTATCCCTACAACTTAATGTTCTCCTTTAGATCTTAGTGATGAAGTCTTCCAATTGCTCTGGAATATTCTCTTCTCTGTTACTTTATTGTAATTTTAATCCCTTTAATCACCAATAGTTTGTATTTTTAATTTTTTTCTCATCTGGCATTGAAAATATCTATGCCAGCTTGCCTCTTTCTCTCCCTCAAATTATCAATACTGATGACTTCAATGCTCACAACTTCTGTGGTATGATTTCTCCCTCACTGACAATGCTATTATCATCTGTACATAACTCTTCCTAATATTCTCATGTCTAAATTTAATCTTTATCCAGTCATCACCATCATCATTTCTGTCTCTATTATATTGTCTTTGAAGGTAGTATACACCATCCTAGCATACAACACCTAATTTCATTCTGACTATTATCAGAAAATCTGCTTTCAAAATAACTAAGCATGTAACAAACAGTATCTTCATAGATGAGGCTTGTCATATCTTCCACACAAGCAATGCCCTCAACACTCGAAGACCTGAACTGATTTGCTCACCTGAGCTGCAGCTTTATATACATCTAAAATTCAAGTATTTGTGAAATAGCTTTTATGAATTAATCAGAATTTTCACTATGCTACTGGAATATACAATAAATTTTTATGAAAAATAAAAGAAAGAATTATGTAAAGGTTATTTTAAATAAGTAAAACCACCAAATTTTAATAATTTTGCACAAGGAAATTCGGAAAGAAATACAGGAATGTATTTCTCTTAGGTTTTGTTGTGAAGCAAGAAACAATGTTTTATTTAATTTTATCAGTAATATATTTACTGTCAATGCTATAAGATCTTCATTTTGTAAAATACAATAATATTTCCTTCCAAATAAATGTTATCATAAATATTTCTTTCTGTTTAGGAGTTGATGTCTACTTCTCACCTGATGATAAGACATTTGTTGTGGACCTTAACCGTGAAACATGGTTCCATGAAGTGAAACTTGATAAAAGTCTCAAATTTCAAGCTATGTACCATGAGTACATGCAATATACTCGGAATGATGTAAACTATTACTTAAGGAAAGAAGTTGCAAAAGATACCAACAGATTTATAACACTTGAACAAGCAAATACCACACTCAATATAACTGATGTACGCTTTCGGCTTGTCATTACACTGCCTTTAGATGTACATGATTTGGAGAAATCTCAGTTTTACATAATTATTTATGGTCGTGGTGATATAAACAGTAATACCACTTACGGAAAGTTAATTTTCCGTCAAGACCAGCCCCATATTGACTTATTTGTATTTTTCAGTGTATTTTTCTCCTGCTTTTTCCTTTTTTTGGCAATTTGTGTTTTAATATGGAAAATAAAACAAACAGTTGATGCTCAACGCAGTCGGCAGCAACGAGCACGTGAAATGCAACACATGGCATCCAGACCATTTGCAGGTGTTTTGGTTTTGGTTGATCATGATGTTGTTTTATCAAATCCAACCACACGAAAACTCAGAGTCAATAAACCAACAGCACGCAGTCCTCAATGCCCTGAGGTTAATTTGATGCACCAATGTTTACGTGAAGACCACTTCAGTATCTCACCAATTGCAATAGAGCCAACCGAAGATGGTATAGCTTCTGTAGCAACAGTAGTGTTTCAGCTACCCGGGGGTGGAAGTACAGCTTCTAAAGTGTGCCTGGGCTCTGCCTTGACTATGCGTATGTGTCCTGGAACTGCAAATTTAAGAATGACAATGCGCCGCCGTCCTAGCTCATCTCTTGCTTGATCTTGATCACAACATCTGTTACTGTCAGGTGAAACATTTCCATTACAGAAACTGAGTTTGAAGTCCAACAGAAAGAATGAAAAGAAAAACAGACACAGTAAAATGAAAAGTAAGAAAAGGATATTTCTCAGGTGTTGGGACAAGAAAGCAAATTAACTTTCAAAGATCATTGTATTTAATGGGACTAGCCACATTAATGTATGAATTCCTCTTTTCTTTTTCATTGTACAAGTTAATGCAATCTCAATTGGTGTGACTACTGGCCAGTATTAACTGAAAGTAAGTGATTTTGTTCACTGTGTGAAGGTTGAACTGCCAAGCTGTTTGCTGACTCTTTCTAACAGCCTCCACTAAACATTTGCTGATCATCATTATCATATTGGTATTTTGTTTTTAAAAGCAGTATGGTAACTAGACAAATAGAGAAATAAAAATAATTAAAACATTCTGCCAAATCCATTACAAAAGACATTGAATAATGCCTTGGAATTTGAAATATAAAACCTTCAAAACCAAAACAACCAAAATTTCTTCCTACATCACTTTTGTGTACCATGTCATTATTTCTGTATATTATTTATTGCCTTTATTTTAATTCTACTACATTTTTATTGCAGTCAAGATTGTGAAAGTATTTTCTTAGGAAATATTATTAGTTATTGAGAGAGAGAGAGAGAGAGAGAGAGAGGTGGCAGGGTGGAAGAGATGGAATGAGAGGGTGGAAGAGATGGAATGTGTAAAGAGACACATTTTGAAAACACTTGGAAATGAAACAAAACAGACTGGAAAACTGACTTCAAAAGAATTCCTGAAACAAAATATGGAAATAAAAAGAAAAAATGGAATAAAATGAAATTTGGTAAAATATCTGGAAATCTGAAATATAAAGAAAATATTTTCTAACCCTTGAACTGTGAAATTTATCATGAATATAATTTTTTGTGGAAAATTTTGGTATCCATATCTGATATTTTATCTAATTAAATGATAATTATCAATGAGATTTAAACATTTTTCAGATTAATAGATTAATTTCATTTTATAGGCAATATCACCTTTATTTCAAATCTTGTACGGATATTTGTCTTTATGGTTATTTATCCATATTAGTGCAAGGGTTGTATTTTGACTGTATATACATATAGCTTTGAAAATATTTCAGCATTCCCTTAGATTTTGATTATTGCTGCTTATAAACAGTTTTTATAAGTGTACATGCACATATTTCATTTCACACACATACATTCACACATAAATTTCATCAATATGTATTGGTATTTTACTTATGTGTCTTTCAAAACTAATAAAAATATAGATTTAATATTTTTATGTCTGCCTGCTATTGATTTTCTTTTTTTTTTTATCGGAGTATTTATAAAAACATTTACAATGAAAGGTAATACACCCAAACTTCAGCAAAAAGTATTCTTAAATGCTTCTGAAAAGGTTTTGGATGTATACTTATCAGATTTGTTTAAAGACAAAGAATTTTTTAATGTAATTTTTTATGTAATTTATTTATGATTTAATGCAGAATATAAAATATTAAATTTCATAAATCATAAACTAGCTTTTCTAGTATACTGCATTTTGAGATGTATATTTCATTGTTTAACATTAATGCATAATTTATTATTAGTTTTGAATACTTGCAAAAAATTAGGTTTTGTTACTTTTCAGAAATCAGATATTTCACTTCTGTTTCAACTGACACCATAGAAATACCAACTGATCAAATTTAAAAAAATTGGAATAATAAAAAAGAGGTTCAACATGTTTTTTATCTAGCACTTCAGTCAGTATTGATTGAGAAAGGCCATTTATATGCATTTATAACTTAAGTTGTTTGTTAGTGTAGAACATATAATTGATAATTTTTGTTATTTTAGATACATGGATGGATATCTTATTGATGTAAGAGAAGGGCAGAGAACTGTATTTGATATACTGCGACTTGTAATATACATTATATTATACATAACTTGCAACATTATTTTGATACTTGTTTCTCTGAATCTAAGTTCAGTCCCAATTACAATGAAAGCAAAACTACCAACTAGTGCCTTTAATATTTCTTTTAAAATGGAGCTGCAGGCAATATTACACATTATACACTCATATTAACAAAATATAAATGGGATATCAAAGTAAGAAAATGTATTTTGCTGATTAATTAGAAACTACTAAGGTCTCCATTGGTAAGGCTTATCATGTATCTGCACTTATTTCCACTGGCCTGACAAAGACTAATAGTTGCCTGTTCATGTAAGTTTCCTCCATCCATTCCAACAGTGCTGTTGAAGGAAAAGACTTTTTTTAAAGATCGATACACCTTGGCACAGGTGTCATTACAAGCATTGCTGACAAGAGGCAACAGTTCAATACACATACTGCAAAGCATTTTATCTGATCCTCAATTAGTTCTACCAATCCACTGTTTTGTATTGGTACCTTTTTATGAACCCCAAAAGAATGAAAGGCAAAATTGATCTTGGCAAGATTTGAACTCAAAGCACAGAGAATCAGAATAATATCACATGGCATTCTATCCAATGCTCTAACAAATCCAGTTTACCAACTTTAGTTAGAAGCAATTTCTCATTAGTAATGTTTATTTAAAAGAATAATGAACAGTGCATGTTCTCTTCATTTGATTTTACTACAGTTTGAAAAAAAATGGAATACATGCTTTAAGAATATTAGATTTTGATTATTGCTATTTATATACAACTTTTATAAGTGTTCATGCTCATATTTCATTTTAAAAACAATTTTTTTGCCAAGAACAAATCTTTTATTACTACTTTTATTCATAATGTATTCCATATTCAATTAATTAGGTAGACAATAGAACAGATAATGAAAATATGAAATGCTTTAAAACACCAACATTCTACATTTCTATTGGCAAGCATTTAAAAAAATATAATTATATTTATTGATCCCTTTCATTAATATATTTCCTCATAAATTTCCTTATTTAGGTATTGCATCAGTTTATTATTTTTTTTCTAAAATAACTTTCAACCAGTTTATATGTTGAACTGTTTGTTTTTGTTTATTTATTGATATATTAGAATCATTTCAAGAGTGAAAGACATAATCTCTATCTTAATATTCTAAAATCAATGGCTACATTTTTGCTGATACATAAACAATGGGTGGGTGGGGGAGAGAAAGAGCAGTGCTAAGAACAATCATTATTAGTATGGTCATCATTTTTCATATATGGTGTAAATAAATTTGGCTGTCTACTTTGATGAATTTCCTCTCTTTTTTCTTCTTTTTTAAAATTTTTCTTTGGGGTAGTTTCAATTAGCTTTCAAATACATTGTTGTAGGTTGTGAGATATTGGCGTAAATTTTTAGAGAGAAAATACTTGGATAGAAATTTAGATAAATCGTTTAGTAAAGATACTCATTCCATGTTATTTAAAGCAAAAATTCTTTTAAACAATTTATGATTCATATATTTTTTAAATGCTTTAGGAATTAACATGTTGAAAGTTAAGATGCAATTGTTCAATATTGAATTACAGATTGCATACTCATTACTTCATAAGGAAGAATCTTATTTTAACACTCACTTTTTCTATGTTAAAATTTGTGAAATTAGACTTATTAAGGTAGTATTTATAGAGAGATACTTCTATAGTTGCCAACCTTCACTTATTTCCATGTAAAGTGCTTATTCTGGTCTTTTGAATGACATACTGCACAATGGCCCAACTTGTTTTAGAAACAAGCGTAAAGGATGACAGTGCCTAATATGTTGAAGTTTTTACACAATGTAATGTCAAGACATGGGAAGCTGTGCATGTGCACAGTCACACATGCATACAAACAAATGCATATATACATGCACACATGAACGTGTGTGTGCATGCACAGATTTATCTTGAGAGGACCTCTCATATGGATGCATAGAGCATAAAAGCACTCATATTTATATCATTGGCAGATGAGAATTGTCTCCTATAGGTACCGGAACTGCCAGATCAAGTGATTTCAACCTGCCCAGTCTCACTGTCAACAATATATAGAATTTCAGTGCCTGAAAAGGCAATGATGTTGCTAATAGCCAGCAGGCTTATTTTTAAAATAATTATTAGCAACAGAGGCAGCATTAATACTAAAATGCAATCTTTATATCCAATTTAATGTGGATGTTTTGCTAGAACACTGAATACTATGCTACCTTGAGAGTGCCTCTCATATGACGCATGGTGCATAAAAACATATTTAAATCATTGGCCCATATATGTCCTCTCAAGGTAAAAAATGCAGTATTTGGAGTTTTAACACTATATGATGTTAAGTTGGATATAATGATTGCATTTTGGTATTAATACACCTTCTGTCACTATTAATTATTATATAATATAAAATTGACTAAAACACCCAAATTGTAGTATAAAATACTAATACTTAAAACAAGCTAAATGTAGATCATCAGAATAACATATTTTAACTATCATGCATTAATAGCCTATTTTGGAATAAATCAATGTAGACCTACAGTTATTATGTTTTTTTTAGATGAAAATATTTGTTTAAATATATTTTCTATAATTATAGGAAATATTTTCACTTAAAAAAACATATATAATATAAAATTTACTAAAACAGACAAGTCATAACAAAGCTATTCTAGCTGGTGTTTCTAGTACATCCCACAACCACCTGGTACCTTCCTCATTTCTTTGTCACTCTGGCATGTATTGATGTTTTTTGATATTTTTCTCCCATAGACACATTTATGTTATCAAACAAATTTTTTTTTAATTTATGACTTTTTCAACAATTGTCTCTGTTTATAATTTAAATATATTGGAGTTTGAGAAGATCATTGCTGAGATTTATCCACAGTGATTTAAGAGAGGTTTGTAAAAGATGATTTATTTTAATAGCATACTTTTCTGTTAGTAAATATGTCTTTTCTTACTCAGACACATACACCTCACTTGGTTCAGGGGTGGATTTTAAAATTTTAATTACAATGCTTTTCTCTATTACTTCTGCATCATCATTCCATAAAATGTGTTTATGGAGGGAAAAATATAGAAAAACATCAAAATACGTCAGAGTGACAAAGAAACGAAGAAGGTGGTAGTGGAATGTGCTAGAAACAACAGCTAAATCTCACTTAAATCATCCACCTTTCCATCTGGAAATATTTACAATTTGCTGAAAAGACTTCTTCCATAGTTTTTAAGTGTGCAGTGCAAAAAAAAACTTGTCATAATCGGTTTTTCCAGGTAGGGTGAAAAAAAAAAATCAAATTTTCAAAACTTTTTTCATTAAAAGATACTCCCCAACCCTATCATTCTGAAGGCCATGGTAAAAAGAATTGGAAAAATTTGTCAAAACAGAGAAAAACCAATTTATGTAGGTGTCCTGATCTGAAACTCTGGCCAAAAATTTATTAAAACTTAGCTTTATTTTCATGGTTCGTTTTACTTGATCTGCATTTTCCCCTGTGCTTCATCTCTAAGACAGTGACAATGAGCAGGAATCACTCCCCCCACCCACCAAAAAATAAAAAGGAAAATCACTCAGAAAATAATTCTAAAAAGAAAAATAAGTTCATGGTAAAGTTGTCACCATCTTCTGTGGGAAACAGAAAATGGTAGGTAAACTTCTATTTCATGGGAATTATATAGATTTTTATTTCTTTTCTTGTTTCGGATTATTTTCTGATCGATTTCTTTTTTTTTTTTTTTTTTTTTTTTTT
>NC_068981.1:111244884-111248589 GCF_001194135.2 Octopus bimaculoides
CTCCGTCTGTTTATATTTGTGCATTTAATTTTGCCGCCAAGCAGAAGTATGTTGAAATCTGATAAGGAAGCTTAACTTTCTTTCATAAAGATGTCTGCCCATCCATCATTTTCTAAGGGTGTTGTGAAAAAAAACATTTTTTTAACCCCTGTCAAAATGGAGAAAATCCAACTTATGTAAGCATCCTGAACTGGAATTTTGCCATAATTTCCTTTTCCAAGTAAAGAATAACATTTTACAGATTTCATTGATCTAAAAAATGTAAACAAACCTGCACGCGCACACATGCATTCACACACTCACACATATATATGTATGCATATGCGTAGGTGTATACAAATATGTATGCGTATGTAAGAGTGTATCTGAAACTCCGACAGAATGTTATTTTGAAAACAAGAGTTTAATATTGAAGGAGGGATAACCTCAGCCATTTCCGTACATATTGAAAACATAAATGATTTAACAAAAATCATCTATAATTCACCTTTATATGAATACAAGCTGTCAGTGGGTGAGATGAACAAAACATTCTATTTTCAAAATTACTGTGAGTTAATAGTGCACTATAGTTTTGGGTTTAACTTGTAAATTAGATATATCAATTTAAAAAAGAATTAATTTAATTTAAATTATCAAGTGTACTTTCCTTAGCACTATCGCTCTATATTTACAAAGAAACATGAATAGTTTAAAAAAATACTAGTTTGATAATTTAAATTAAATTAAAAATTGATTTATTTGATTTACAAGTTAAACCTGAAACTACTGTACACTATTAACTCACAGTAATTTTGAAAAAAATTGTTTTGTCTGTCTCGCCCGCTGACAGCTTGTATTTGTATCAAGGTGAATTATAGATGTTTTTTCTTGAATCATCTGTTTTTCAACATGTATGGAAATAGCTGAGGCTATCTCTCCGTCTGTTTATATTTGTGCATTTAATTTTGCCGCCAAGCAGAAGTATGTTGAAATCTGATAAGGAAGCTTAACTTTCTTTCACTCGTTATATATATATATATATATATATATATATATATATATGTGTGTGTGTGTGTGTGTATAAAAATAATATAGGTGGCTAATTTGCAATTTTACAACCTAAAGGCAAAAATATTGGGTCATCTTATAAATAATGCGGTTTCAATTGCATGAACTAAAAGTCAGAGGGAGCCGAGATAAACTACCTGCATGAACTTGCTACAAAAACAGGTAGTAATTTTACCTTGTTACTTATTCTTAGTGCAGGTTTTGAAGAGTGTCGTTTGATTTTAACAGTTATTTTTTCAAAGCTACAATGGAAGTTACAAAGAAGCATATTCAGCATATTTTGCTTTATGAGTTCAATAAAGGAAACAATGCAATGAAAAGTGTGAGGAATATTAATGCAGTATATGGGGACTGGACTGTAAGCGTAAGCCAGTGTTGACAGTGGTTTCAGAAATTCCGAACTGGAAGCTACAGCCTAGAAGACGAGCCTCATCCTAGAAGATCTACAGAGCTAGACAATGACATCCTGCAAACCCTGTTGGAACAAAATCCCATTGTAACTGTTGAGGAACTTGCAGAACAGCTTGGATTTGGTCATTCAACCATTCATATGCACCTGCATGCCATCAGAAAAGTCAGCAAATGGGGTCACTGGGTTCCTCACAAACTTTCTGAGTCTAATCACCACAGAGAGTGAATGTGTGCTCTTGTTAACTGTCACATCTCATGAATTAACCTTTTTGGGACCAAATAGTAACTGGTGACAAGAAATGGGTTTTCTATAAAAATGTCAAGTGCCAATGATAGTGGATAAGGAAAGGAAAAACACCGGCACCCCAGGCTAAAGAAGGTCTTCACACACGTAAAGTGTTGTTATCTGTTTGATGGTATATGGTGGAGGCGCAATGGCCCAGTGGTTAGGGCAGCGGACTCGCAGTCATAGGATTGCGGTTTTGATTCCCAGACCGGGCGTTGTGAGAGTTTATTGGGCGAAAACGCCTAAAGCTCCACGAGGCTCCGGCAGGGGATGGTGGTGAATCCTGCTGTACCCTTCCACCACAACTTCCTCGCACTCTTTCTTCCTGTTTCTGTTGTGCCTGTAATTCAAAGGGTCAGCCTTGTCGCACTGTGTTACGCTGATTATCCCGAGAACTACGTTAAGGGTACACGTGTCTGTGGAGTGCTCAGCCACTTGCACGTTAATTTCACGAGCAGGCTGTTCCATTGATCGGATCAACTGGAACCCTCGACGTCGTAAGCGATGGAGTGCCAACAACAACGGCGGTATATGAAAGGTTTAGTCCACTTTTAAACCCAAACCAAACGATAACAGAGGATATCTACTGCAAACAGCTTGAAGGAAAATGACTATCTTTGGTTTCAAGACAACAGGTGTTCTTCCATCAGGATAATGCTCGGCCACACACAACAAGGATGACATTCCAAAGGCTGGAGCAGTTTGAATGGGAAACAGTGCCCATTCTACGTCTTTATGCAGTGCCCAACATATTCACCAGACATTTCCCCATCTGATTATCATTTATTCCACAGTCTTCAAAATTATTTGGACGGGAAAATATGAATTCTGTAGACGAGGTCAAAACAGTACTGGAGAAGTATTTTTCATTACGGTCAAGTGAATTTGGAAGAGGGGGCCTTGCAAGCCTACCATATAGATGGAAGTGCAATGTAGAAAATGAAGGAGAGTATATTTTAGATTAAAAACGAACTTTGTTTACTTGAATTTTGAAAAATAAAAGAAGTATAAAAAAACTGCATTATTTATGGTATGACCCAATATATATATTTATGTATGTATGTATATAGCAAAAATTTAAATTCAGATGAATATGGTACTTAAGTTGAGGCACCAGAATTTAGTACGGTATTATCCATACAATTTCAAAATAAGATGATTAAAATCAAAATAAGCAACAAGGATATCCAGAGGTAATGCAGTACGATCGTTTCAAACAACTCCATTTAATTGAACAATACAATCATTACATCAATTTAAATGCAGAGCAATCTTCAGCTGCATAAAGACGTAGAATTTAATTAAATTAAAACAGATGGGCACATTAGTATAATTTTACCTAAAATCTCCAAGAAGGTAAGGAGATAGACAGAGAACATGCTGTCTTCACTTCAGCTTAGAAGCTAAGGTATCAGGAAGAAAGACTTGTGACAGATTTTACTTGTCGCTGTTTTATGGGGTCAGTTTTAATTTATAGACTAGATTATCAAATCTTTGTATATCTAAGGCCAAAAGAGCAAGGAGAAATGCCTGTTAGGAAGTGGGCTGAGGGAATCAACAGAAATCATAGTAGGTATAGTCATAAAAACTATCAAGATTTATTTGATGCAATATCATGAGATTTGGTAAAGATTTTATAACTGAAGCAGATCTCATTATATTACTTCAAATAAACCTTGATAGTTTTTATGACTATACCCACTATGATTTCTCTCGACTCCCTCAGACCACTTCCTAACAGGCATTGCTCCTTGCTCTGATTATATATATATATATATATATATATATATATATAAGGAGCAAAAATACTAGAGATTCAGTAAACAGTACGTGGTAAAATTATGAGTTGAAAAATGAAGAAAAATGCCTTCGTTTCGTATAGTTTAATATTTTTTTATATAAATATATACATATTACATGGGTGTTGTAAAATCCAACCGGTTTTCACTATTTAAATT
>NC_068981.1:111248915-111250633 GCF_001194135.2 Octopus bimaculoides
ACATAGATAAGGTTGTGGGAGGCACATGTGAAGTTAGTTTTGATTGAGAATTTTTGTCCTTGCTGGAATATGAATTCCGAGCCTTCACTTAGGTGTGGGCATGTACCACAATTGGGTCGTCTGCATTTTTTAACTGTTGGTATTGTATGTATTGAGTATAGTTTTGCATTTGTAAGGAGTCTCTTGAGTGATTTGTCTTGTCTTTTACATTTCAGTAGTTTGTGTGTATTTAGGATGCTGTTCATTTTCGGGTCTTGAGTGAGTATACGAAGATTTTGTATAATTGTGTTGTATGCTTCGTTGTTTCTAGGGTTGCGGGTTGATATGTATGAGAGTGATTTGAGGTGAGGTGTGGTGTTTTGTTTTGTTGTTCTTGGCACGTTCAATTCCATGTTCTATAAGTGTAGCTGGGTATGACGTTCGATGAGTGTTATTTTGAGTTCTTGCAATCGAAGTTCCCGAATGGTTGTGTCCGATACAATCATACAAATCCTTTTTTCTAGATTGAAGGGAATATTTATTTTGGTGTGTTTAGGATGGCATGAACTGAAAAGGAGATGCTGCTTAGAGTCTGTTGGCTTGTAGTAAATGTCAGTTGCGATGTGGTTGTTGGACTTTTTTAAAATCAAGATGTCCAGAAAAGGGAGTTGTTCCTTGCTGTATTCCATGGTAAACTGGATGTTGGGATTAATACTGTTCAGTGTGGATTTGAAAAACAGCAGATAGGCTTCATTCCAGATGATAAAACAATCGTCTAAATATCTTTTCCAGTTTTCTCTTATATAGTGGTGGAATGGTGGTCCAAATTTTTAGAGTGAGAGTTTATACAAGGTAGATTCAAAGTAACCCATTATTAGGTTCGCCAGAACAGGCGCAGTTTTAGTACCCATCGCAATACCGCATTTTGGCGGTAGTATGTTGTATCGAATAGGAAGTACTTGTTTTGTAGGATGAACTTTAGGGATTCAATGACAAAAGTCTGGTTTATGCGATCCGGGTAAAGTTCGGGGTATTTTTCTAACAGAATTTTATTGCTTCTCTTCCATAGTCGTGTGGAATGTTAGTGTAGAGGTTGATGACATCGAAGGAGACTAATAGAGCTTCTTCGTTGGTGGTTTTTGGTAGGTGCTCTAGCATGTCCAAATCGTCTCTAATGAAACTTTTGATGTATTTGAGATAGGGCTTCAGTAATATGTCGAGAAAGTTGCTAAGGCGGTGTGTTTCACAGGCAGGACCAGCAATAATAGGCCTTAATTTTAAGTCTTCTAGTGTTGGAATATTTATGCACAGGCCTGGATTCGATTTGCAGGCATTAGTGATTGCTTGACTCTTGTGAATTTTGGGGAGGCCATAGAAAAGGCTGGGTTTGCATTTGAAGTTGGTAATGTAGTCTTTTTCTTTTTCTGTTAGGCCTTTTCCGTGTTGACTATTAGAGTTTCAAGATTTTTTAAAGTTTTTTGCTGCCTGTAATTTGCAACTTTTTCATAGGAGTCATTTTCTAGTATGGACAGTGCCAGCTTTTTGTAGTACTCTGTGTCCATCAATACTACAGCACTCCCTTTGTCTGCTTCTTTGATTGTCAGGTCTTTGTTATTTTTTAGTTGCAGTAGTTGCTTCCATTGTGTGTTGTTGGGTACAATTTTTGATTTGTAGAAAGTGAGAGGAAAATTTTGGATACGGTTGCAGAAGTCATCTAGTGTTTTATTCCTTCCTTTGGG
>NC_068981.1:111250643-111252202 GCF_001194135.2 Octopus bimaculoides
GTTGTAATTAGGTTGGAGGGGGTTCTCAGTGTTAGGGTTGTTATTGTGAGGGTATTGTGTAGGGGGATTGGGTGGGATTGTGTGGTGTGTGTGTTTATGAATGAATGAGTTGTAGGGGTATTTGGTCCTGTATGGGATGTTGTGAAATTGTTCTCTTTGTCTAGTTGAGGGAGTTGTAGTTCTGAAAGTTGAATTCCTGTGTTGAGGAATCGGGAGGATGCCCTGTCTGTTTGTAGCTTTTGGAGGAAAAGAATTGAAATAATAGTCGTTATTATTGTTATTAATATTATTATTATTATACCTAATCCTGGGGTGTTTTTTACTGGTGTTTCTTATTATTGGGTGGTTGTTACTGGTACTTCTTAATAATGGGGGGGTTCCTATTGTGAGGTTGGTGGTGGCTGACATCCCAGTGGTGGGGTGGTTTTGTGTATCTGTGTTGAAAGTTTGATCTGGGTGTACGATTATTGGTTTCAGTGGATGTATTTGTTTTGGATTTTTTTAGGAAAGGGTTGTCTGAGGTGTAGTCTTTTTTGAATGGAGATTCGTAGTTAAGGAAAAAATTGATATTGTTTTCACATCGTTGTAGGGAAATAATTTCTTCCGATTCACAGTCGTCTTTCCATAGTTTAATAACATTTTGTAGAAGTTGTTCATTGGCATGTATCGTGAATTCTGTGTTCATCTCATCATCGATCATTTTATATTTTTGTTCATGATTCTGAGATCTGAGTTTAAGTAATTCAATTTCTGTTCTCATTTTTTCTAATGTTAGTTTCTCTCTGAGTATTCGTTGTTGTTCTGGTTCGTCAGGGATGGGTTTGAGTTGGAGTTTGCGAGGTAAGATTAATGGTGTGGAGTTGATCCATTTTTCATATATTTGTGCTTTATTGTTATTTTTATCATGTTCCAGAATGAGAGCTTTCTGGTGTTGAGATTTTTGGTCCAAGTGTAACTAATGCGATTTTTAACTATGCGTGCTGAGAGTGGTGTGTTTTCTTTTGGGGTAGGTGATTTTTGTGGTGTATTAAGGAACTGTTTGTTGAAAAATTAGTAAACAAACGGTTTAAT
The DNA here is from genome assembly GCF_001194135.2 of Octopus bimaculoides. Classification (NCBI taxonomy): domain Eukaryota; kingdom Metazoa; phylum Mollusca; class Cephalopoda; order Octopoda; family Octopodidae; genus Octopus; species Octopus bimaculoides. The sequence continues at coordinate 111,251,715 of NC_068981.1, forward strand.
GTAGTGCAAAGTTCACTTATGTCTTCACTGATCTTCTCTGTAGATTTTCTTTTAAAGTTTTCTAGGTCTTCTCGTGTTTATACTGGCTTCATTCCTTTCGAGCTTACGCATGTCCTCAGCAGTCACGGCCCATGTTTCACTGCCATGTAGCATGGCTGTTCATACACATGCATCATACAATCTGCCTTTCATTCTGAGTGAGAGGCCCTTTGTCACCAGCAGAGGTAAGAGCTCTCTAAACTTTGCCCAGGCTATTCTTATTCTAGCAGCTACACTTTCAGCGCACCCTCCCCCACTACTAATTTGGTCACCTAGTTAGCGGAAGCTATCAACTACGTCTAGTGTTTCTCCCTGGAATGTGGCAGAAGTTGTTTTCTGCACATTTTCAGTGTTTATTGCTCTTGAACATCTGCCACATACAAAAACTAACTTCCTAGTTAACCTTCCTTTGATATTGCTGCACTACGTATGTGTCCATAGCTTGCACT
>NC_068981.1:111253911-111255055 GCF_001194135.2 Octopus bimaculoides
ATTAAACTTTCCTCTCAGTATTCTTTACCTATTTTTCATAACATTGTTACGTAAAAACACACAACCACACATACGTGATCTGTGACAACATCATACACATTGCTCTCGTTCTCTATTCATTTCCTCCTCTTCCTCTCTCGCTCTCTCAAACGCATACACATGCAAGTAAACACAATCATTCACAAAAATATAACTCATGTTCGTCAATGTGGCATAACTACAGAGTTGTACCCACCGACTTTGGAAGGTCATAACTTTCAGAAAAATGAATATATTTTTATGAAATTTTCTATGCATATATTATTTATTATGTAGATTCCGAATATACAAAAATTTTCGGTGAAAGTGTTTTGGGAGAGGGTGGGGGCCAATTTTCGGAAATACCACTTAAATTCCTTTTAACTTCCACGAAAATGAATATTTTTTCGTGAAATTTTCTACAAATATACCTTGATGTATATACATTTCAAGCATATAGGAATTTTGAAGGAAACAACTGCAGGTTATTTTTGAGAAGTGTTCCCCACTCGGTGGTGTTTCGGAGCAAGTCGTCCATATTTGTTTCATTTTCCTCTATTATGTGCTTATGTGCATCCGTAGATTTCTAATGAAGTAATAGGCAGTGAAGAGAAGCCGTCATAAGAAAACTTTTAACTACCTCTATTCCTTTCTCCCCCTCTCACTACCTCTTCCTCTCTCGCTCTCTCAAACGCATACACGTGCACGTACACGATCATTCAGTAAAATATAACTCATGTTCGTCAATGTTTTGTAAATATACCACGATTTTCATTAGGGTGTTAGGGTTAGGGCTTTAGGGTCAGGGTTAGGGTTTAGGGTTAGGGTTAGGATTAGTGTTACGGTTACGGTTTTAGGGGTTTACGGTTAGGGTTAGGGTTTAGGGTTAGGGTTTAGAGTTAGTGTTAGGATTTGGTTTAGGATTAGGGTGGGGTAATCGTGCGGGTGTTAATCTGAAAAATTACAGATATGTGAAAAATACCGACCCTGCCATCTATTATAACTTTTGTTGTTCTGTTTAATACATACATAGATTATGCCTCCAAAGAAGAGAGTTTGCTGGGAAAGACAGCAACCCAGATGGGCACGTCGTGAGGAGTGTCAGAAGGGCAAGAAGTCCTGTATT
>NC_068981.1:111255155-111255650 GCF_001194135.2 Octopus bimaculoides
CAGTTGGCCGAGGATTTGGGTAGCAGTCGAGTTGGTAGCAGTCGAGTTGGTAGCAGTCGAGTTGGTAGCAGTCGAGTTGGCGTATGGAGTTGGCCAGTCGAGTTGGGTACAGGCAGTTGGCGAAGGCGGTTGGCCTGAATCGAGTTGGATGAAGAACGTCAGCCAGTGAAGATGAACAGTGATATGTCTGACAGAGAGAGGCCGAGAGAGAGGGTCTATAGTCAGCAGGTACGAGTAAGCAGAAATGCATAGAGTCTCAGAGAGAGAGGGACAGAGAGATGGAACTGTTGCGGCAGGCAAAAGAAAGTAGTAGGCTACTTTGGTCAGTTCTTGTGAGAGCTTTGAAAGAAAGGAAATTATTACAGTAAAAGTTTGTGTAAATATTCTTCCAAGAAAAATGTACTTGTTACATGTGTTAAAAGAGATTTCGTTAACTGTAATGTTAACTTAAAAGAAAAGAAAAGAAAGAACTTTGTTACATGTGGGGTAACTGAA
>NC_068981.1:111256716-111260289 GCF_001194135.2 Octopus bimaculoides
ACTACATACGTCAAGATCACCAGCATTCTACCTCCCACACACAGCCCCTCGTTCCCGATCACCGTTTGTTATCTCCCCCTTTCTTAGCTCTCCTGAAATAAGAATTTCTAACTTCCGGTCAGTCATTGTTATGATCGGCCATTATTATGATCGGCCATTATTATGATTGACCGTTGACTGAACACTATTCAATTTTTTTTCTCCGTGTTTTTCTCCTTGTCTCCGTATTCTTTCTGTTGAAGAGCGTAGCTCGAAACGTCAAAGACTTTCCGTATTCCCGAGCGTCATACTAATATATACTTTTGTTATTTACACCACCTGTCCTCGTCTGTTGTTATTATTTGTATATTCTCTCCTATATATATATATATATATATGTATATATATATGAATATATATAAAATATATATATATGAATATATAAGGATTTACTTTTCGTAATGAGATAAAAATCCAAAGCTGTGTATATTTTAGAACATTTATAAATAGAAGGTCTTACAGTTGTTTCCAGGATATTTATTATATCCCTTCATCGGAGATGGTGCGAGAGGATGGTTAAGCAATAGTTAAGGAAATAGAAAGTGAATTGGAGGAACGAAGATAGATGTGAGATATGCAGGGATATTGTGTTTGTAAATCCGTTGTTTAGGCAGAATGGTATACATATCAGATTCCAATACTTTATGAGTAAAATCCAATAGTCTTTAAAATTGGTCATTGCATTTGTAAATCCATTATTAAGATTCCCATATCCTATGAGTAAAATCCAACAGTCTTTGAAATTGGTCACTCCAAATACAGAGTTTATAGACAGTGTTATTGAATCAAGGGTTCTGTTTAAAGTTACCTAAAAGTAGGGAATGTATTAATAGGGTCAAATCGAAAACAGGAAGAGAGGAATAAAGAAAGAGAAAAAAAAGAGAAAGAAACAAAAGGGAAGAGAAAGAGAACAAAAAAGGAAGAAAATATTTCGAGGAATAAAAAAAAGAAAGGAAAAAGAAATAAAGAAATAGAGGTAAGGGTAAGTGTACCAGACAGTGGTCAGTGAATATAATAAAGTAGGAATGGGAAGATAAAGGTGATAGAGAAAGAAAGGTTTTAGAGTGTAGAAAGATAGAAGGAATGGGAGGGTCAATTGCAGTGATGGAATCTAAGTGATGGGGTAGACAAAGGAGTTATTAGTATGGAAAGAAGAATTTAGAATTTAGATGTTTGGACAGGTAGTAGAAGAAATAACAGGTGAAAATGTATTCATATGTATATATATATATTAGACATGTATTTTAAACATATTTTCTTAATTATACAGATGTTTATACATATCAATATCTACATATATAACTCGTACTCATACGTGCACACCCACATATACGTGTATCTGTATGTATTATCACCCCTGTACATGCAGGTATATATATCTTGTATACATACATACATACATACATACATACATACATTCACACTTACACACGTACATACATACGCGCATACACACATGCATATACACGTACATATGCATGGATGCACACGCACACGAATATAATTAGATAGTTGTGAAATTCGAGTATGAGTGAGAGATTAGATAGGGATTAGAAGATAAAATATAGATTTATAAGGTCATTGGGATTACCTAAGGGGTATTGTGGAAATGTACTGTATGGTCATTTTGGCATTTGGATTTGTGGTAGAGATTGAATGTGTGAAAAAAGCGGTGGTTACATGTGTTTAGTGCCTCATTATGTTTATTTAGCAGAGCTAGAGAGTTGTGCTTTAATATGTGAAGTGCCTCCTTCAGGCAAAATTAGCAGGTTGAGCGTTGACCTCGGTAGGGAAGTCCTGAGTCCAGTATGGACCATGGTAGAATATAGGATATATTTGTATTTTTGAGATGATGTATGTGGTTAGCGAGTGTTGTAGATTTACTGTGTTTATCGTATCTAAAAGAGTGGAGGTGAGCGGCATATCGATGCTTAAAGTTTTGGGTTGATCCTATGTGTATGGCTGTAGAATTGTGTAATAGATTAAAGACAGTGCAGTTGTAAATTACATTATATCTACTGCAATGGGTTTGTAACGGGCAGATGGTTCCAGGACGGCATTTACAATTAGGTGAGTTTTGGGGACTGTGCTCAGTAATAGAGGAGGTAGTATCGTCAGTATCGTATAGAATGGGGTAGAAGATTCTATATTAGTATTATTAACGCTATCATTACCAACATTGCTATTATTACTATTGTTATTATTAATTGCACTATTTGTAGGGGTGGTAGAGATTGTACTGGTGTTCTGGGCAGTTTCATAATTACCAACATTGCATTATTACTATTGTTGTCATTAATTGCACTATTTGTAGGGGTAGTAGTGATTGTATTGGTGTTCTGGGCAGTGTCAGTATGATGGGTTGGGTTGTGGTCTAATATAAGGGTATCTGTGCTGGAGCTGTGCGTGTGTTGAGTGTTCGTATGACTAGAGTTGTAGTTATGTGAGTTTTGATAGTAAAGAGAGCTTTTGCTTATTAGAGGTTGCTACAATAGATTCGAAGTTGGGTGAGGTAGAATAAGATAGTTTCAGGTTGGATCTATTAAAGATAGAATGATATTTATGTTGTCGAGGGAAGTTAAACTCTAGTATTTTAAAGAAGGATTTAGTTAAGTTTTTAACGTTAAGTGAGAATGGGGGTGTGTACCACTTTTTTAGGGGGTCTAGGAGTAGTGCTATCTAAGTTTTTAGATAAAGGAGTGCTATCTATATTTTTGAGGAAGGTATGCGGGTGGCGAGGCCTGCTATTGTTAGCAGTTTTAGTTGTTTTCGTGTTTGACCTAGTGTTAAATGTGTGTGGGTTTAGGTTGCCTAGATGTAAGACCTTCCAGGGTTCCATCGATGAGTGTGTGATGGTTGGTGCGTGTTTGGGATGTGATTTCAGATATGTATTGTTTGAGCCTGGTGTTATGTATGTATTCTATTTGTTCGGAAAATCCGCTAGCGGCGAGTGCTTGATTATAATATGGTGCATGATTATAGAAAATTTCTTCAGTGGAAGAGAGGTCGGATATGCGGATTGAGATGCCCTCGATAATGTTATTGAAAGTGGATTTGTGGTGGTTGGAATGGATGTTAAGGTATTTAAGGTATTGGTTAGGTTTGTGGTAAGGGAAGTATTGGGAGGTTGATAAGTTTAAAGTTGCCTCACGAAAGTTAGCAGTTTTGTGAGTGTTTTCGAATATGATAGATAGGTTTAGGTTAGAGAAGAATTTATTTAGATATTTTCTAATTATTTCTAAGGAGGATTTATTTATGCTTTTAGCAACTAATAAAGCGTCGTCCCTGTATAGGCCTCCCTTGACGTTAGGGAAGTGTATATGGAGCTGGTGTAGTATATATAGTCCAACCAAGTCAGTGAGTACTAGGCTTACAAAGAATAAGTCCTGGGGTCGATTAGCTCGACTAAAATGGCGGTGCTCCAGCATGGCCACAGTCAAATGACTAAAACAAGTAAAAGAGTATATATATATATATATATATATATATGTACTCTCTCTTTTACTCTTTTACTTGTTTCAGTCATTTGACTGC
>NC_068981.1:111260489-111263078 GCF_001194135.2 Octopus bimaculoides
TATATAAAATTTGAAGAAAAGCAACAAAAATGTATTAGGTTATAGGAGTACGTACGTTTCGTACAAACTTCATTTATCTATGTAGTGAGAACACCACATAAGATGTGCAATGAAAATATACTCATCAGCTGCATAATGGAAGCTCATTTCAGAAAGTCATTTTGTAAATGTGTGCAAATACAAGAGTAGGAGATGAAGAAAATACCCTCTTGATTGGGCTGTTAATTAACAGTTAAACAGCTGTGGGCCCTTGAAATCCAGGCTATTGCAGTACATCGTCCTTGCCCAAGATGAAGCAGTCAGCATAGTGGGAACAGCACAGTGGTCTTGTATAGCTCTTTATTCCAAAGTTTGGTACAAGTCCTTCCAGTATCTTCCATATATATATATCATTGCATACCTCTCCCGCCTTTATTCCAGGGAATAGAGTCGTAGCTCTTTCAATCTGTCCCAGTAGCTCATTCGTTCCATTAATGCAATTTTCTTTGTGTAATGTCGTTGGACTGTTTCAAGCTCTGCTATCGTCCTTGTAGTATAAGGTGACTATCGCTGAGAGCAGTAGTCCAGTCGGCTGAGGATAAATGACTTCCATAGTGTCATCATAGTTTCTTGGTCCCTTGTCCGGAAGATTCTCAGAATCCAACTGGCCAGTCTTCTGGATACTGCTACCATTTAGTTGATATGTGTGTGAAATGAGGAATTGTTGCTCATTTCTATTCCAAGATCATGCACCGTTGCTCCACTTGGTCCAACTTACTGATGTCGTGATTCCTGAGCAGTGCTTAACTGGTAGCGGAGGGCCTGGAATTTACTTGCATTAAATTGCATGTTGTTATCCTCAGCTCATGTATAGATGGCATCTAGATCTTTCTGCAAGAGTGTAGTATCAGAGATTTCCTTAACTGACTGTGCGACTTTTGTATCATTGGCATAGCTGGTATGCATGGTTGCCTCTGTCACTGGTGGAATATCCGATAGGGCTACCATGAAAAGCAGTGGCCCCAGCACAGTGCCCTGGGAAACTCCACTCACTATTGGTGTCTCCGTGGAGAGAGCTCCGTTGGCTGCTACAGTTTGGCTCGCCCACCAGATGCGCCTGATCATGAGAACTCATTTGAAGAGTGCCTCCAAAAAATGAGATGTTTTGACGAACCTTGAGAACGACCTGCACATATTTCTCTTAGGGTATTTCAATCTCCTTCATGTAAAATGGCCAGAGGGTTGTCCCCTTTCAAATATGTCATTTCAAAATCGAAAGCATGCAGAGTCTTTGCTTGACTTCACTGACGCACTCTTTATGGAGCAGATGGTGCATCACCCCACAAGGGGAAAGAAATCCTGGACCTATGTTTCACAAACAGCTCAGCAGTCATACATGACGTGAAAGTGACACCGACGCGTTTTTCGGACCATAATTTAATAGAACTAGTGATGTGTGGACCACAAAAGACCACGGACATACGAAATACTAGAAATGCTCATCTCTAGCCTGAATTTCCACAAAGCTGACTGGAAGGGCATTGAGAAAGAGGTCCTGAAATGTAACTGGTCCAACATCCTCTCTGGGGAAAACATCGACATAAAACTACAGAACTTCATGGCAACCATAAATGATTTCTGCAGTAAGTTTACCCCAAAGAGAACACCCAATCAATGGGCGAAGAAAATATAATACCCAGGGATACGAGGGTACTAATGAGATGAAGTGCAAACATCTCAAGCCGTCTAAATGCACATCTAAAAGATTTCAAACGACTCCACCTCGAATGCACCTTACTTGAGTTTGAAAACGCACTCAAACATTCCGATGAAAAGTAAACCAGGGCTATCAAAAACATTAAAGTGGACCCTAAGGCCTTCTATAGATATGCAAAAGAATCAGTGAATCCAGAGGATCAGTGAATTACTGAATGCACAATACAAGAGTGCTTTCAGTATACCGCTAGGGAAGCTACGAGTGACTGTGCCGGATAGATTCTTTGACTCCGAAGACACGCATTGTGAAATGGCAACTATTGATAACATGAACATACAGGAAACTGATGTGATATCATCCATTGAAGAGCTGAGCTCGAACTCGGCAACGGGACCTGATGGATTCCCTGCAACCCCACTAAAGAAATGTAAAAGAGCTCTAGCTAGACCGCTTCAAATCGTTTTCCAGGAGTTCCTCAAGATGGGGAAACTCCCCAAAAAACTAAAAGAGGGAATAATATGCCCTGTCCATAAGGGAGGAATCAGGGCAGAGGCTAGAAAATATAGACCTGTCTCCCTGACCTCCCACGCCATGGCGCGCATTGTCAGGAAAAGACTGATTGAGTTCCTTGAGGATAATGACCTGCTCTCTGACACCCAACATGGCTTTCGTCCGGGAAGGAGCTATCTTAGACAACTTCTGCGACATTATGACTGGGTACTGAAGCAATTAATGAACTGTTCAGAGATGGATGTGGTAGACCTCGACTTTGTGAAGGCATTTGACAAGGTCAACCAGGGAATAATATGCCACAAAATACGGGGAGTCGGCATCTATCTCTGAGAGATTTAGAAATGTATTATTTATATATATATATATATATATATATATAT
>NC_068981.1:111264184-111273772 GCF_001194135.2 Octopus bimaculoides
ATATATATATATATATATATATACATACATACAAGTGTGTATGTGTATACGAAAAGGTGTGTGCGTGTGGGTATGTGCATGCGGGCATATGTAGGTGTGTGTATGTGTGGGTGTTTGCACGCTTGTATATATACAGGAATGTAGGTATATACACAGGTACGTATGTATTGGTGAGCATGTACGTACATATGTATAGGTGTGTGTGTGTATGTGTATGGGTGTATATGTGTGTATGGGTATGTGTGCATGGGTGCACACATATGTGTATGTGCATGTGTCTGTACATGTGCGTACACGCACACATTTGCATATATGTGTGTGCGCGCTGGCGCACACATATGTAAACATTCACTTGACTTATCTCCCCATATTCAATTAAATCTTCGGCCTCAACCTTTAGCATCACGTCAATAACACCCTCCCTTTATATTCCTATGTAAATTAGCGTTCTTATTACTAAAGCCCATGGAATAATATCGTTGACCCCTTTATATCTCTATGTAAACAAACCTTCTAACGGTCACTGACCATGTAACATCTCGGCTCGTAAGTTACCCCATGATTTCGTTTTTGTCTTGCTATTACATGTTTTATTATGATCTCCCTGAAGAGAAATGAATGAGGACCACAACAGCTCTTTCTTCTTTGTGAAAGGGCGATCATTTATTTCGAAACATATATGTAGGAATTAAAGGAACTTTCATCGACATGCGTCTCTCAAAATGTATCACTTTAAATCGGTATATCAACCTGTAAAACGGTTGGGATATCTTGTTTTTTAGCGTAATTTTGCTACCTCTGGTAACTATTAACGTATTCAAATTATCGAAAGTTTTAATAACTGAGATAATATTAATATATACATAAACCAATATATTATATATATATATATATATATATGTATGTATGTATGTATTCATTTGTGTGTCTGAGTTTGTTCCCCCCACCCACACACACACTCATCGCTTGACAACCGATATTGGCGTGTTTATGTCCCCGTAAATTAGCGGTTCAGCAGAAGAAACCGATAGAATAAGTACTAGGCTTACAAAGAAGTACTGGGGTCGATTTGTTCGACTAAAAGTGGTGCTCCAGCATGACTGCAGTCAGATGACTAAAACAAGTAAAAGAATAAAAGAATATATAGGCAATTATGCGGATAAACAAAGTAGATATATTAAATATAACAATTTGGATATAAAATACAAAATATGTATATATGTATATATGCAAAACGAGAGAACGTAAAAAGCGGAGACTTTCAGATGGTGAATGTTGAATTATAAATATATAGATATTTATATTAATAGATCCAACTTTAAAACGACAGAGAAAATTAAAGTGGAGGAAGAAAAGTACTATAAGTCCAACAACTGCTTCTGGGGCTCAGAGGTCCATCATAATGTTGGTAGATATAGTTCATCTCAACATGCAAACCGCAATGGAAGTAATAAACATTGGACAAATCGAGCCTCCGTCATCAGGGTAGAAAAGATCTTACATTTCAGATCATATTTCAGAGAAGTTCAAAGGTGGAATGATTAAATGTAGAAAGCCAGCCGTATAAGAGGGAGGAAGTAGAAGGGTCGGAGGGTTGTGGAGAATGTTCGGACAGGGAATAATGAGAGGAGTTAAGAGAGGTAGTTCGGTTAGAAGGGAAGTTAATAATGAGGGTATTAAGGGAGGTGGTAGTAGAAGTGGAGAGTTGGGAGATGTGTGGGAGTGGTAATTGAAAGGTGGTCAATCATTGTTGTGTTTGTGTATAGATGTCAAAGTTTAGGGATAATAACTATAGAATTATCGAAAGTTGAGATAGTGAGAAAAAATTGTAATTATTTGAGGGAGGGAAAGTGTCTAATTCGGTGACAGAAGGAAGGTAGAAAAGGTATGAGAGACGATAGAGGGATGTGGAGAGAGTGGTGGGTAAGTCGGTGGTCAACGTAGCAATGGTTAGTACTATAATGAAGGCGGCTTGATAATGGGAGGGGAGTACCGGAGTATGCAGGGGTGTATGAAACTGAATAAAGGAAGGTGAATAGAGAGGGAGGAAGAGGTTGATAGGTTAGTAGCTAATTGAGTGGGGGTAGTTTTAAGTGCTTTTGATTGAAGAGAAGAAATAAGAGAATGAGGAAAGAATGGGAAGGCTGTGAGGCAGGGGGATGTGGTGGGTAAGAGGAATTTGCAAAGGTGATCATGGGAGAGAATAATCTAGTAGGAAGAGTAGTATTAGTAGAGGGGTAAGTTGCTAGGCCGACCTGGTTGTACCCCAAACTTAATTATGGAATTACATGGATTTAATAAAATAGGAAAGTAATGAGTAGAACCTGTGTTTACAAGAGAGTATTACATCTGATAATTTATTAAGTAATGAGGAGTTGTGGTTAGATGGGCGCTGATGAAGGAGAAAAAACTCCTGAAATATGGCATATACGCTCATTATCCATTTTTTCTCAAGGCGGTTCCTCAGCATGGCCGCAGTCTTATAAGTGAAAAAAAATTAAAATAAGATATATACAGTATATATTTAGCATTGAAAAACCAAATATTATTGAAAACGGTATGGTACTTTAGTAAAATTTAAACAATTAAAAACAGACTACGATTTATTTTAAGAATCAGGTGTATTTTTCGGTCCTAAAACAAAGTCTCACATCCATCCATCCATCCATCCATCCATCCATCCATCCATACATACATACATACATACATGGTGGCTGCCTACATGCAGAGATTGACCACCCCCTGTACCTACACCTTAGAACCATCATGGCATCTGATGTTGCTATTCAAATAAGATAGTGTTTTGAAAAGACACCCACATAGATTGCATATCCGGTTTGGTCTACCAAGATCTTTGTGAATTTTAAAATGTCTTTTGATGCCTCCGTTAGATTTACAGACCTTCTGGCATACATGGCATTGAAAGGTGTGCACAGACATATAGGCAGAATAGTTGATAGAGGTTTGTTTTCCATGGGTTTGTAAATGAGATTTGAGCCCAGCAAAAATAAAGGGATGGTCTGTCAAACTGTACACATTCCAAGTGACATCATGGTAGTCCTTATGCCGTCCTTAAACCTTTGTTTTTTTTAGGTTTACACTGATAGAGTTTCCCCTCAGCAAGCTCACCATAAAACAGCTGTGTGAGTGTGCGTTCATCCACCATTCGAACAATATGACCACACCATCTCATTTGATTTTTCAGAATTATGGCTTTAATCGAGGTGATGCCTGCAGACGCAAGGACATGATTGTCTGGAGTAAAAAAAAAACACCATTTAATGTTTAAAATGCGATGAAGGCATTTTTAATGGAATTCTTCTAATAATTTGAAATGTCTTTCATAACATGTCTATGTTTCAGAAGAATACAACAAGGATAGTAAGACAAATGATTTGTAAAGAGCCAATTTAGTGTTGTTATTTATATGTCATTGACGCCAAACGCGTGACTCAAAACCACCAAATGCTTCTGCTGTCCTTTGAATTCGTAAATGTATTACTGTGTCCAGATTTCCATCATTTTGTATAAAGCTTCTAAGGTAGATGAACGAATCAACAACCTCAAGAAACTTACCCTTAACAATAATTTTAGGAGGGTTGCAAACAGCATCACGTGCAGGTTGGTACATTACAACTGTTTTATTCAAGTTGATAGTCATGCCAAAATCATCACAAGTTGAGTCAAATGCAAATACAAGAGATTGCAGACCTGTTTCAGAATGACTGACAAAATCGCATTCGTCATCATATAAAAGTTCCCTAACGAGTGAAGTAAAACCCTTCGTTTTCAATTTCAGTCTGGTCAGATTAAAAACATTCCCTGTTGTTCGATATTTTCGGAGTTTTGAAAAGCATTTGACAGCACAACAGCAAAGTATATTGCAACGAGGGTGAGTGTATCAAGGTCTCCTTGCTTTACTCCACGGCAAAAGATTCAGAGAGCCTACCACTAACATCAACTTTAGCTTTCATATCTTGATGCAAAGCCCTGATCATGTTTACAAATTTTTCTGGGCAACCTATTTTCCTTAGAATTAGCCACAAAGCATTTCGATTAACAGTATCGAATGCTTTGCTGAAATCAACAAAGCAATGGTATAGAGCAAGATTCTATTCAATGCACTTTTCTTCTAATTGTCTGATAGTAAAGATACAATGAGCTGTGCCCCTGGAGAAACGAAAACCACACTGAGACTCAGACACTATATTTGGAACTATGAAGGTATTTAAAAGTTCTAATAGAATGCCCGCATGTACATTTCCCACCACAGACAAAAGCGAAATCCCACGAAAATTACCACACAGATCTTTTGGCCCCGATATATACAAGGAAACTAAAATGGCATCAATCCAGTCTTGAGGCACTTTCTCAGTTCTCCAACAGTGACAAATTAATATATTTAAGAGTTCAAACATTTTGTCACCCCCATATTTCAAGACTTCTGCACAGATTCCATCAGACCTTGGAGACTTTTTGTTATTCAGCTTATTCACAGCTAAATAAATGTCATTTAGAGTTAGTTCAAATGCCATCTCTTCTATAACTGGAAGTTGTTCAATTTTTCCTATCATCCTCATATCAGCGGATGATGGTCTCTTCAAAAGTGCAGATAAAAGTTCTACCCAGCGTTTATGAATAGAAGCGGTATCAGTCAGAAGCAAACGTCTATTTGCTGTTCTCACTGGGAGCTACTGAAGAAGATTTTGGACCATATACCTCCTTAGCGTAAGAGTACAAATCCTTGGCATCATTTCTATCTGCTGCTTCTTGTGCCCCTTTTGCTCTCTCATTCCACCATTCCTTTCAGCTTTCAGCAAGCTTTGTTTGAGTTGCTGTGCAAGGACTGAGAAAGAAGCGTATTGCTTAAGTTTTGTTTTTCTAAAAGTAGAACATGAATTTCTGCTGATCTATCTGAGAACCAGTCACTGGACATACGCGATTTTAATCCCACTGACGAATTTTCAGCCTGAAATACTTTTGTTTTGAAATCTACCCATGGATTGTTTGTGTCAAGATTGATACTTTCTATAGCATGGTGGAATCTTTGACAGTAATTTGAAGTTTACAACATTTAAATTTTTGGGTACCTTAGTATCAGACTGTCGACTTTTAGGCATTATTGAAAAATTTATTTTTCCACGAACTAGACGATTCATGGCTCGAATATTAGAAACATCTTTCATAGCACTTTTCTGCTCAGAATATAATCAATAAGATGCCAGTGCTTAGATCTTGGGTGCATCCAGATGGTTTTACATTTATTTTTCTGCTTAAAGAGAGTGTTGGTAACAGGCAGATTATTCTCAGTACAAAACGTCAAAAGAACTACTCCCTTTTAATTACATTTTGCAATCCCATGTCGGCCTAAAACAGGCCATGAAATGTGGTCACTTCCATCTCTTGCGTTGAAATTTCCCAAAATGATCAGCTTGTCAGAAATTGGTACTTTCCTTAATTGTGTGAGATAGTCATAAAACTGTCCTACAGTTTCATCAGAATGAGATATTGTTGGTGTATAAATACTGACAATGGTAAGAAACCTACCTTTTGTCAGTTTTATACGGCATGAAATGGTTCGTTCAGATATAACACTTGGAAATTCTGCAATGGAGGATATTAATGAATTCTTGAGAGCAAACCCAACACCAGATTCTCTACGCTGATCCTTAGGTAGGCCTCTCCAAAAGATAGTATATCGATAAGTAGGTTCATTTAATTTTTATCCCGCATGGTGTCCAACAGTCACCCTTCCTCACCAAGTAAGCTTGGTGGGGTTGCCAGTTTAGTCGCCGACAACCCGACTATGCAACAAGTTGTACTGGATTACATGTTACCAGTAACATACATACATACATACATACATACATACATACATACAGGTAAAAAATTTGGAATGAAAAGAGGAATTTCAACCTGAATGCATCATGGTTAAATACAATTGAGAGAGACTACTGTACCAACACTAACAGTAAATCATACAAACTTGATGCAGAAACCTTCGCTATAGCAGTAGGCAAACCACAGAATGGGAAGGCACCTGAAAGGGACCTAATAGTTGGATATTGGTACAAGAAGCTGACATTTTATAGAGACCAATTGATATATATGTTCAAAAGGACTATGGAAGGTCAGACTGATATACCAAATTGGCTTGCTACAACAAAGACAAATCTTGGTGCCAAAGATGAAATCACAGTGTTGGCAGGAGACGACAGGCCCATAAACATTATGTTAAACTGTACGCAAGTTGTCTCAACCATTTCCTCCAGGATCATTATGAGTCAAACAAAATTGTGAATGATGAGCAAGCTGGTGGAAAGAAGGGAATGTGGGTGTGTACCGAACAACTTATAATAAATAAAGCTGTATTGTCTGAAGTAAGAAAACAACGTAGACACCTTGTAGCAGTATGGCTTGATCATAGGAAGGCTTTCGACTCTATCATTCGTTCATGACTGTTGAAGTGCCTACATCTGCCTTGATTGCTGCTATAGAGAGACTCACAAAGACAACTATTCTTATCTTTACAACTGAGAACAGAATAATTGTTTCTGATAGTATAAGCATTTCAAAGGGAATATTCCAGGGGCATAACTTTTCAGCACTTCTTTTCATTTTGGCACTGAATGCACTATCGTTCCTACTGCAGAAAACAAATGGTTACATGCTAGGATCTTTAACTGCTAGAAATATTAATGTAGCTCATAATTTCTTTGTAGATGACCTCAAGATTTATGCTAAAAAAAAAAAACATCTGGAATTAATATTTTCAACTGATATAGGCATGGAATTTGACCTTGGTTATAGAACGAGGAAAGCCAGTCCGCCAAACCCAAAAACCTGTGCATCAACTGTCTCTCTATCTCCCCCATTTCACACAAAGAATGTTACAAGCACCTAGGCATAGACGAAAATGTATTATATGAAGGCACTGTGAATAAAGATAGAGTGACCAGAAAATATTACTCCAGACTTAGGAAAATATGGCAGTCAGAACTCTCCTCTTACAACAAAACAATATCCAACAATGCATTTGGGATATTTGATTGGTCCGTAGAGGAAATCCATTCCATAGATATCAAAATCCGCAAAATCCTAACAACAACTGGGAACTTCCTCAGAAACAGTGGTGTTGACAGGCTCTACCTAACAAGAAATGAAAGTGGTAGAGGCCTGAGATCAGTGCAGACAGCCTTCGAATTCCGTATGGTATCGCTCAGGCAGCACCTGCTAAACAACAACAGCAAAAATAAATATATAAATGCAGTGCTGAAAAGTGAAGTGAGCAACATTATACGAATTGGCAGTGAGCTCCTCAAGAAGTACTCTCTTCCTGATGATCTCCTATACAATCCCAAAACAGCTGGGCTCTCTTACCCCAGAGAAAACCTGGATGGAAAGCACTCAGCATACAAAAAAAAAAGAAGCTTGAAGAAGACGGTAGTATTTACATGAAGCGCAGCCTCTCTTGGACACAAACCCACTACATAACATCACACTTTGAAGGCTATGCGTTTGCAATCCAGGAACAGGAGATTTCGTCAAAGTACCTAGTGAACAAGAGAGATAATGACGCTCTTGTAATCCCAAGGTGCAACCGCATGTCATGTTTCTGTGGACGACATCACGCATATGATTAGCAGCAGTCCTAAAATGTCATCACGGTACTACCTCCCTATGCAGCACGATGTTGTTGCTAAAACAATTTACAATGCCCTCCGCAAAAAATACTGTTCTGAAATAAACTTAGAAAATCCCTGTTATGGAACACATTCATAAACACAAACTCAATGAATACTGGTGGAATATTCCCTTCAAAACGTCTGTCAAATGTAAACATTACAGGCCGGATATACAAATATATATGTAAGTGTGTGTGTGTGTGTACTTTCTTCCAAGGAATCTAATGCTCTTAGCTTAGTTTTTCCTTGGGGCTGGCCAGATTGGAGCTATCTCGAGTATAACCAGCCGAAATTGCAAAGATAATCTGGAACTCGACTGAGGAAAAAAAAAAACTCCAAATGACCCGTCCTTGTTTTCTTTGTATCGTCTATCTGGATGTTTTGTTGTCCCTTTTTTGTATCACCTAACTGTCTGGATGTTTTGCGTTCTTGTTCCATTTTATATTTTTATATATAATAACATATAGCAGCGTACGTACACTTTGGTCTCTTATATCTAAGTATATATTTATCTAAACCTTGTATGACTCTATTCTTTCTATTCTTTTATTCTTTCCTTCTTTCTATCAGCCCTTTCACGCCTACTTCGTTCATCTCACTCTTCGTTCTTTTGTTCCCCCTGTCTCACATTTTCTTGCCTTCTCTTCATGCTCACTTTCCCTCCTCTTTTCACTTCACTGTGTCCCTATCATTTTTTCTCGCCCCTCCTTATTTCTTCTATCCCTCTGCCTCTACCTCCCTTTCTTTTCTCCCCACGTGACCAGTGTTCGGCCAAGCCTGACTTTTCTTTCTTGGTTCGACTGCGGTCCGTGCAACATCTATATTCCTCCCTGTGCCTGTGGAATCTTGTAAGGCTTTATTTCCACATACACCAGCTTAATTTAATTCGTCCTTAGTCGAAAGACACCTGTTGGTATTTCCTGTTATTTGTATTTGTATAACATTCTCCGTTTTTTTCCATCCTTGTTTTTGTATACATTCGCTGCTTTCTTCCAAGGAATCTAATGCTCTTAGCTTAGTTTTTCCTTGGGACTGGCCAGATTGTAGCAACCTCGAGTATAACCAGTCGAAATTGCAAAGATAATCTGGAACTCGAGTGAGAAAAGAAAACTCCGAATGACCCGTCCTTGTTTTCTTTCTATCGTCAATCTGGATGTTTTGTGTTCTTGTCTCATTTTGTATTATATATATGTGTGTGCGTGTGTGTGTGTGCTTGTGTATGTGTGTGTGTGTGTATCTATATTTATATGTGTGTGTGTGTGTGTGTGTATATACAGGGTATCCACAAGGCCTGGAGACATGGAGTAAATAAAATCATAACATAAACAATTAAATATAAGAAATAATAATTTCTTAAAGTATGTGTTAATCTCCATGTACCCAGACTATGTATGCATGTATGTATGTATATACGACGGGCAGTCGACCCGAAGTGATAGTAGAAGACACTTGCCCAAGGTGCCACGTGGTGGGACTGAACCCGGAAGCATGTAATTGGGAAGTAAACTTCTTACCACACACATATATATATATATATATATATAGTTTGAATTACGGAAAAATTTGGATAAGTACCGTTTTAAAGGAACTTATACGTTTTGCTCCATTTATTATTATTCTTTATATATATATAAATATAAATGAATATAGATAAGTACTGTTTTTACTTTGCTAAAGATTTTCTACTATTTGAAAATAATATGTATTCTTTTTTTTATATTATTCATTTGATTCTTTATAGATTATTTTTAATAGATAACTTATTTAACACTAAATTATTTAGAAGTTATAGTTTCATTTCAACATAATATTAGAACTTCGATTTGAATAGTGTTGATATATTTTCGATTATTTTTTATTAATAATATTTGATTAATTATTAATCTTTATAGTTTATAATATC
>NC_068981.1:111274940-111277449 GCF_001194135.2 Octopus bimaculoides
ATATATATATATATATATACATACACAAAATGAGACAAAAAGTAAGGTAAATCATTTACCAAAACATAAGTTAAGGAAAAGTTATAGAAGAAAACAAGTTAGGCAGGACTAGAGAAACTGAAATAGCGATTGGAAATATAAACCGCATTTAACTAGGTATTTATATCCCCCATGTTTCTGTGATATGATCAGTTTTCCATAGTGTTACCAAGCTTGGTTAACACGAATACAAGACATCTTAGCATTTAAATTCAAATTATATACACCTACCTAAACATGTTCAGATTAATAATTTATAATTATTGTTGTACATTTCACGAAATTTCAGAATAAGGAAATACTGCTGATAGAAATTCCTTCACACAATCATTCAGACAGTGTGGAAAACTAAGGAAATTTCTAAGTCATTATTTTATCTTCTTCCTCTGTATCCCATTTAATCATAAAAATATATTATTTATAATATGTAGTTGAGAAACCTGATAATAGCATACAGATTTGGAATTGCTATAAGCTGCTTTCTATCAGATTTCGCTCAGTGATTGATATTGAATATAAAATAACTTACTATACAATTATCTTCAAAGCAAACTTACTGCTGTTTGGTGAATGTCTATTCATCATAAAATTTGCATCCTGTTCCAGTATTTTGTTGCTAATTAATTTAGTAGAAAGATAGAAAATACTGATACACAAGTAACCTGCACAAAATAAAATGAATTACTGACACTCGGATTGCTGGCTGGATCAGTCAATAGGCATACACACATACAAAATATGTGGGTCGTATCGATTTAAAAATGAACGACACACATTTCAGAGCAGCGAAGTTTTATCATTACACTCGTCAGAAGACAAAGTGTGCCTGAGATTCAGACCGTGTAATCGGGACAGATTCTCTGAGAAGGTGGAAAACCTGTGTGTGTCTTGAATTTTATTTGTTTGAGTCTATATGAGTATTGCAACAGATGAATGAAAGGAGAGAACAGATAAATTACTTCTTGCATATACTTTTATTCATACTTATGGAAGTAAAAAGACGACGCTTTAATGAGAAAACAAAGAGGACAGCAAAAGTATATATTAGCGATAGATGCAATCTTAATACCGAGAGGTAATATTCATCCCCACTTAAACGTAGATGTTCAATTAAAACAAACTTTACTGCCGTAGTGTTACCATGAGAGAAACTCGTATTGACATTTTCGTGTAAAATGCACTATTGTTTATATCGCTTGCGGGGAGATACTCATCATTGCCGAGACCACCGGATTCAGATGATTTTGACTTTGGTCTTGTCAATGATGGCTACTCCACCGCTAGAGACAGCAGTGATTCATGACCCCTCCAGCAATATATAGATTGATTGTACCAGGACAGACATTGGTGTTGCAATTAGCCAGTGAGCTTGTTAAAAATGTATATTAGCGGCAGAGGCAGCGTTAATACCGAGAGGTAATGATTATCCCCACTTAAACGTGGATGTTCTATTAGAACAAACTTGACTGCGGTAGTTACCATGAGAGAAACTCTCGTATTGCCTTTCTGGTGCAAAATGCACTCTTGTTTATATTGCTTGCGGGGAAATAAATGTCTACTGCCTACATGCACTGGTGTCACCTCTGTCGCTATTTTTTTTTTTCAACAAGCTAACATTAATGCAAGTATGTATATGCATCCATATGAAAGAATTTAAATGAATTTCAATTTTTCCAAAAGCCGAATCCAAGAAAAATAACCATCTAAGAGTTGCTCCCACTGATGTCCTGTGTTTTTCGTTTACCAAAACTCTGGCGTGACCTTCCGTGTTTTAATCCAAACACACACAAATAAAGAATAGCTATCCATCTTTGCGGTGCTGAGTACGCATTCCCAGCATTCAATATTTACGCGTTGCAATGTTTCACCAAAGAGGAGAATTATAATTGTCACTAAATGTGACTAGTGTGTTAAAAAAATACCTACATTGCTAGAAATAAGACCTAAAATGCTCTAATGCTGCGTTTAACGCACATGAACGAAAACGTATACTAACAGGGACATGAATCGCATGAAAAATGTAGTTAACGCACAAGTCCCTGTTAGTGTATATGTTTTCATGTACATTAACTACAGCATTAGAGCATTTTAGCTTTTATTTCTTGTAATGTAGGTGCAATCCGCTGCTTATATTAATTTTATGTATACAAATTAGCGAATCGCTAAATCATTTAATAATTTGGATGATGAAAACATAAATACTAATAGGGAAACAAGTCCGGAAAATCCTGAAGAATCGAACGGGCTTAAGTGATGAGGCAATGGAAATTGCCGAAACTGGCGTCAGTATTAACAATTCTCGATTGGCATTTTTCGGGTGATTTAGGTCCCTGTTAGTGTATATGTTTTCTTTCATGTGCATTAACTACAGCATTAGACCATTTTAGCTCTTATTTCAAGCAATTTAGGTGTTTCTTAACACCCTAGTCACATTTAGTGACAATTATATACATATATATATATATATATA
>NC_068981.1:111280283-111281659 GCF_001194135.2 Octopus bimaculoides
ATATATCAGAATATTTGCTATAACGATATTTCTGCTTCAGCAACTCAGCGCTGAATCTGTCTGATACATAATGGAAAATAGGTTAGTTTCAAAACATTGATGACCAGGTCACAAACATTTGGAGGGAATAGTAGTCATTTCCTTTGATTTCTAGATAGAAACAAATAGGAAATAACACTTACTGACTAAAAACAAAAAGATAAAAAGATTTTGTTGCACTGTGTAATTCACCTGAAAATATAATAAAATGGAAGAAAGTGAGTGAATATATTTGCTCGTTGCATGTGCTAATTACGAAAAGAGGGCTTAATGGTAAGCTCCAAAAGCAAGATATTACTGCTTTTCTAGTCAGTTAAAGTCATATTATGAGAAATATGCAATAACTGATTTCAATTTAAAATTTAGGTTTTCATTTACTAGACAAAACTCTACAACTATTGAGTTCTTTCAAGCTGTTGAGCATAGTTGAAAAACACATAAATACATATATGTGTACATACTATAGGGTGACCAATAGTTATTGTACCAATTGGTCTCCCTATAGTGTGTACACATATATGTATTTATGTATTTTTCAACTATAATTAGACCATCAGACATATGCCATGTAGTGAATGTTAACCTCAGTGTAGAAAGTAAATGGTCAGAAGGTCATTGACTTTCTACATCGAGGTTAACTTAGCCTTTCATCCTTCTGATATGGATGAGTAAAAGACTGGGATCAGTTCTTCTCTTATTCCCTCCCTCTTTCCCTCCCTCTTTCCCTCCCTCTTTCTGAATCAGATATGCTAACAGACGAACGAAGGGACTTCTCAGAATTTCCCCTTTCAACATAAAATGGAGGAGGGTTGAACTAACTTATCTTGCATGCTACAAACCCCGTCTCTAAAACCAACAAAACACAGCGGAATTGTACGAAATCGAATGGCTTAATAATACTGAATTAGTGAAGTAAAATTTCGTAATCAGTGAATTTCAGGTAAAATCTAGCATTCTCCGATTTCTTGAAGGTGCATTCACAATAAGTTTTCGTATTACAAGATATTGGAGCAAAATTATTTTAATTACATTCTTTTATTGTGTGTGGTTGAAATTCTTAAGAGTTCAGCATTGAGATTAATGAAAATTTGACTTCGCCTTGTTAGCAAACTTCAAAATTGGTAAAAGTTATGGTTGAAAATCGATTTTTACAGTTATTCATGGGTGCCTCTGAGAGAAAAAGTTGACGAAAATGCAGATAGGGTCATGACGAATGTCCTCCTAAAATTGGAGCGACATGCGTACTAATTTGTGGACGTGCATAAATTACATTCACACACACACTCACACACACACACACACACACACACACACACACACACACACACACACACACA
>NC_068981.1:111281880-111284291 GCF_001194135.2 Octopus bimaculoides
AGAAGCATGTACACCCCTAAGAAACTACCATCACTGATAATATTGTAGGAAATAAAATGACATTTATACTGAATAAAATATATTATATATGCAAACATTATACAAATTAGGAACACAAAACAATAAACATTTTCAAAGATACGAACGAAATATTTATTTTCAAACGATAGAAAAATATGTACACCCTAAAGGATTATTTGCTATATTCAATATTTGGTGTGACCGCCCTTGCTTTCAATGACTGCATTAAGTCTTCTGGGCATAGAGTCGACTAAATTTCCGCATATAACCGATGAAATCGACCTCCATTCATCCTGATATCTTTCAACTGTGTTACATTGCGGGTTTTTTCTCCTCAACTTTCTTTTTCAGAACACCCCACAGATGTTCTATTGGGTTTAAATCAGGTGACATGGTAGGCCAAGTTAATACTTTGAACTTTTTATCTGATAAAAACTTAGTCGTCATCTTTGAAGTGTGTTTAGGGTCATTATCATGTTGGAACAAGGAATATCTTCCTAGTTCCTTGATGCTTTTTAACATTGTTTTCTGCAATATATCACAATAAAGCCTTGAATCCATTGTTCTCTCAATGAATGTGAGTCCTCCCACACTAGCTGCACTCATGCATCCCCAAAGCATAATACTTGCGCCACCGTCTTTCACGGTAGGCACGGAGTATCTGTCGCTGTTATCTTCACCTGGTTGTCGCTATACTCGTTTAATACCATCTGACCCAAACAAGTTGATCTTAGTCTCGTCAGAAGAAAGAATTTTATTCCAAAACTCCTCCACCTTACTCTTCGGCAAAAGAAAGACAACTTAATTTATGTCTGGTACTGAAGAGAGGCTTCCTACAAGGAATGCGTCCATGAAGACCACACTGGTTCAAACTTTGGCGAACTGTTTGGGCGGATACATTCTTTCTACTAACAGAAGACACTTCTTGCGCCAAAGATGAAGCGGTACGACGTCTATCGTCCATCAAGCAACGTTGCATGTGGTGAATATCACGCGTAGTTAAAACCTGGACGATGTTTATTAGTTAGCCGTTCAGTAGCTTTGTACTTCTGAATTTCTTTGGCAACTGTATTTACGCTAACATGCATTCGTTTGCTAATTAACTTGTATCCTAAACCATTCTTGTGCAAATTGAAAATAATTTTCTTCAAATCTTCAGACAATTCATTTCCTTTTGGTGCTATTTTAATCACGGTGCACAAATCAGAATTTCCGCAGATGCAATAAGAAAGAGTGGTGCAAAAATGCCAAGAGAAATAATTTATTAAAATTGAAATTATCAGCAATATCTGGGTTTAGTAAAAAAAAAAGTGGATAAAATAATGAATATAGCAAATTTCCTTTAGAGTGTACATATTTTTATAACGTTTGAAAATTAATATTTCGTTCATATCTTTGAAAATGTTTATTGTTTTGTGTTCCAAATTTATATAATGCTTGCATGTATATTTTATTTAGTATAAATTTTGTTTGATTTCCTTTGATATTATCAGAGTAATGGCGATTTAACTGAATTATTTTAGGGTTGTACATACTTCAGTGAGATACTGTATAAATAATTATATTAAATTAAATTCTAAGAAATGTTAGCTACCGAAGTACACGTTATTTCCAGTCGTATGTTTACTATATATTTACTTGTATAGTTAAGAAGCGAAACTCATGTTGGAAACCTTATAGAACACATCAATATTCACAGAGAATGTGTTGGAAACAAATTCGCGGACGCAAGCTACAAGAGGAAGGACTGAGAGGAACCTTCGGATATAAGAGGGAGACAGCCTATAGACAAGCAAATTATTCGGTGGTTCTCGTTTTCGATTTGGTCGGAGGTTTTGGTAATGTCAGGGATACCAATATGGCTTCCCCTGAGAGTCTGAAGGCAAAGCAGCATTGGTGCGCGACCTAGGAAAGTAAACCTTCGACAGATATGATCCAACGAATAACCAATGGAAGAAATAGGCAGTAAAAAGATTTTGTTAGTGTAGCATGTTAAACAACTGCAGAATTTTACATGCTACACACAAGGCTTTCTCATATTGCGATAAATTCTACAAGAGAAATAAAGACTAAAAAATTTAATGAGAACAGCATCTAGCTCTGAGTTTTAGTATAATAGAGATAACGCTCTCATGACTAATCCTCTTATTGGTTTGAAGTTACCGATAAATGCTTCCTTTGATATTATCCATTTTGTAGTTGTTGTTGCGTACTGGGAGTAAATCGGATGAAGTTAGGAAGTAACGGCAGCCGTGGAAACGTTGATCTAATCGACTGTCCACCTCCCCCAAACTTTCGGGCCTTGTGCCTAGAGTAGAAAGGTGTACGTGTGTGTGTGTGTGTATGTGTGTGTGCGTGTGTGTGTGTGTGTGTGTGTGTGTGTGTGTGTG
>NC_068981.1:111284535-111287188 GCF_001194135.2 Octopus bimaculoides
AGAGAGAGAGAGAGAGAGAGAGAGAGAGAGAGAGAGAGAGAGAGAGAGAGACCAACCGACAGATAGACAGGCATAGGAGAGATCGATTGAGGAGTTTGATGATATACAGGTTACCTCTTGGGCGCTTTCTCTGAGAATAATGGAAAAGACATTGTCGGGAATAGTGACCTTATTTGGATAGAAGTGACCGAAGTGTTTTTTCACTAAAAGTATATGTAGTGATGAGCCTGGTCGAGTGGAAAGAGGTAGTGATGGAAGAGTTTTAACTAGTGTACGCAGTGTTTCTACAAAGTGGGCAGCAAATGTGAAGTTGTTTTCCGTTGCTGAGAAATGGAGGAAAATAAGATAGCGCAAAGTTGGTAGACATAATAGGATCGGCGCAATTCGATTCACAGAGGTAGTTTTCGCGGTTCAAACGATGATCTTGAATTTCACTAAAGGTAAAAGCCGTCCAATTTCTATGATTTTCCCCAGGCTGTATAGACAATGTTCTTTGCTTTACCCACAGCTATGTGTGAATCACTTAGGTGACTTAGAAGTTGTGAGTTTTGGCACGCAGAGGGATATACCAAAGATGATGGTTTCAATCAGATTCCAAGCCAGGAGTTAAACGCATATGTTGTTATAGAACTAGAGGAACGCCGATAAGTCAGATGACTTGAAGGACCATAGAGTGCATGAGGTTCGGGACTTGTTGCATTATACGTAAATGTGCAATGAGTTGCTGCGATGAGTTCGTGGTCAGTACAGACACAGTGAGAGCTTGGCAGATAGTGGGGTTGAAGTAAAGAGATTAGCAGTGTCTGATGTGTCTATGTAACTGCCAGGAATGAGTATAGGGGATGAAGCTAATTAATATAAAAGCTTCTCGTTCTTCGACGAAAATGATGATTTAAGAGAGAGGAGATACTGTATTTCCCTTTTCCCCTCCGTTTACTTAACGGGCAGGGTCTGAAATTTATTGATTGAAGACTAATAAAAATAGTAACTCCCCCATACAAACAATGTATTCATGATTTTTAAGTTAGTTTGCTAAGTGTCATGTACAAACTTTCAGCCGTTGAATATCAATTGTCTATCTATCTACACACACGCATACACCCCCCCCCGCCCTCTGAATACTTGTGTGAAATTTTACAGGAAGCAAACTAAGAAAGTAGCATAAAATTAAAAACTCATAGAAAATAAACGTCTGGTTATATTTAGAGAAATCTGATTTTATAATGTAGAATAACTATCTTATACTGCCTTATGCTGCTCCTTACCTTCGTGTAAAAAAAATATAGCTATTTTGTTTAACATCACTGGATAATTGACAAGGGAAAACATTCATGCATTCTTTGCAAAGTAAGTTAAGAATTCTCATGACATACTACCCATGAAAGTTCTTCGTGACCTTTCCAATAAAATTATTTGTGATATATATTATTATATTCATGATACATAGTATATATATATATATATATATATATATATATATATTTGAAAAGATTTGTAAAAGTACTACAAACACATATGACAAACACATTGACGACGATCCAATAGCTAGAAATAGCAGCAACTTCACCCCTACAAAAGGAAAGAATAAAGCCCTCGACCAATTCTGTGAGCACATCCCCAATTACCCTTATCAACTCACAAATAAACAAAAACACAGACCAAACTTCAACAAGAGACAATGGAACGACCTTAACGAACTAAAAAGAAGATAAAACCATAACAATTAAAGAGGCAGATAAAGGTAACGCAGTAGTCCTAATGAACACGAGGGACTATAAAAACCTAGTACTATATTTATTAGATGATGAGACATATTACGAAAAGGCCCCACACTATAACCAACATAAAATAATGAATAATCTCAGGACATTAATTAACTCATACCGGGATGGACTCACAGACAAGGAATACGATTACATTACCAACTTTAAGAGTAAATCAAGTTTATTCTACGGCATCCCCAAAATCCACAAAAGCAGAATAATAAGCGATGCATGCAAAGGAGCTACAGACATAATTATCAAGGTCCCCTCACCTGATGACCTGAAACTAAGACATGTGAAATCCTCCGCCTCAGCAGCTTCCTGGATACTCTACTGAAACCCTTCCTAAAACACATTAAGAGCTTTATAAGGGATGACCTGGACTTGCTAAACCACCTCCCAAAAACGGTCAATGAAAAAACACTACTAGTATCCTTCGACGTAGTCAACCTATATTCAAACATCCCCTCAAGTAAGAGGCAACCAAAATCAATGAAAAATATTTTAACCCAGATCAAATTACATTCAACAATAACCACTAAACCTACAGTAAAAAAATGCGGGAGACCCAACTGTGGGATTTGTATCAACGTAATAGAAGGATCAGAACATCGATTAGAACAAGGCCATAATTTCACAGTAAAAACTAATTTTACATGTGCATCGGAGAACTTGATCTACCTAATTACATGCTCTGGATGCAAACGGCAATATATTGGACACACTAAAACAGCCTACGTCAGAGGATGGCGGTACACAAATCCCAAATTAGGATCCCAGAAAACAGGAAAATACATCTCAGCCAACACATCGACGAATGTGCTTACAACAAATTTCCCAAAATCACTTCACCACGACGACTACCACCACCACTACTACTACTACTACTA
>NC_068981.1:111291241-111293073 GCF_001194135.2 Octopus bimaculoides
AACAATCTTGAATGAACCGGCCGCTGGCTAAGACATACTTATAACTCCCATGTCCCTTACCCACTCCGATACTACCTACAAGTTTAAACAGATGCAATTTCCCATCAAACTCTGCTTTCCCATGACAATCAACAAGGCTCAGGGACAATCAGTGCAAGCGGTTGGTTTGAATCTGACAGAGCAATTATTCTCACACGCACAACTGTACGTTGGCTGTCCCCATGGTCTTTCTATTTGTGCACCCGAGGGAAGGACGAAGAATGTTGTCTACCAAGAGGCACTCCAATGATAACAACGGCAACTTCAACTGCTCCAATTTCAACTCCGCAATATTTTCATCATCCTGCCAGCCCACGTAAGTCCAATCTTGCTTTTCTCTCCTTACTAACTCACCATGGCATTCTTTTTTTTTCTACCAAGATCCGTCACTCAAACACCACTTCGTATCCACTTCGTATCCACTTCGTATCCACTTCGTATCCACTTCTTCCTCTTTTTTATGTCTTCGTTTCTCTCTTCGCGTCGTTCTCTGACCGGGTGAAACCGGGCTTAGCTGCTAGTATTCATGTAAAAGTCATAAACATATCTCATGTTTATACAAAGTCACCCGATGTAACAGATCTAACACCCAACACAGTTACAAATATTTAAATCAATCTACCTCATAAGCGTGGCTTTAATATAGTTTTGCAGTTGGCACTGAAGAGAGTATAGTGAATCTTGAAGCAGTGCCATGCAGTGTATCCCGCTTTTCCCGTCTACGTTGAAGTTGAATAAACATTATAGACATTTATGACTGTCGTACATAGCTAGTAAATTTATGTAATCGATGAATGCAGCGATGGTTAAAACCTATGGGCATACCACATATTAACTATTAGTATGTATATATTGAATGTTTATGCATGCATATACTAATGTATGTATATGTATGCATATGCTAATGCATGCATGTATTGTATATATATATTTTCTCCTCATCTCTTACATGTAACCATCTTCCTATTATCGCTTTTTAAATTTGGCACCCTACTTCTCAATTTGCGGTTGTCGTTATTAATTTTCTAGTCACACTCCCTCGTTTTCCAAAATTGCTTTTATTTTCGTTTATATTTTTCTATTTTTTATTACTGTCCAATATGTCTTGCCTTGTATGCCTCCTTTTAGCGTCGGGGAAAATGCTTTGCAATATTTCGTCCAACTAAGGCGGCGAGCTGGCAGAATGCCGGGAAAATACTTAGCGGCATTTGGTCCGTCTTTATGTTCTGAGTTCCCATTCCACCGAGGTTGACTTTTCGTTTCATCCTCTCGGAGTCCATAAAATAAGTACCAGTTGAGCACTGGGATCGATCACGACACCATTTGAACAGATAAAAAGCAAAGTCGACCCCAACACTATTTGCACTGAGAATGTAAAGTCGGATGAAATGCCGACTTTACATTCTCAATTTAAAAGGTGTCGGGGTCGACTTACCTTTTTATCTTTTGATGTCGATTAAATAAGTACCAGTTGAGTACTGGGTCGATGTAATCGACTTATCTCCACTCCCAAAATTTGCAACCAATATTTCTTCCAACTCTTTACGTTCTGAGTTCACTTCACACCTGGGTCAACTTTACTTTCAATCTTTCAGGATCGATAAAATCCCAGTCAAATATGGGGAGAGATAGTATCGACTTGTCTCCTCCCCTCAAAATTGATAGCCATGTGACCAAATGAGAAAAAATTATTTTCTTTTCCACCACCCTTATTCTTTATTATTCTCTTCTCTCTCCTTGCTACCCCCTCTCCCCCTCTCTCTTTATATATATATATATGTATGTATATATAT
>NC_068981.1:111293143-111293895 GCF_001194135.2 Octopus bimaculoides
ATATATATATATATATATATATATAATATAAATAATATATATATGCATATATACATACGTATATGTACATAGCTACATCTATACGTATATATAGAAGCATACGTGGGCACATGACGTCATGAAACGTGTACAATAAAAATATACGAAGCACGAGGGCATGGAACATGAACTATTCTTTCGAACAACAAAAGACACAAATGGCAAACAAAGCAAACAACATAAAGAACGACCCTTCATTAGTTGTTGGCTGTTTTTCTAGTCTCGTATTTCGAGCATTTAACAACAATATACACTTTCGATAAAACAGTTGCTCCCTCAAAACAAATTAAATAAATTTGGGGGTTTTGCGGAGGGTCAAAATAGGTAACACAAACAGGTCAGTGAAAACAAACAGGAAGGGCTGCTAAACCTAAACGAGGTTGTTGTGGCGAACGCGTAAATCAAACGTGGACAGGAGACAAACAAGAATACGTCTTCGTTGTTCCAGCTTCAACGGAGAGAAAGAAAGAAACAGAAGTAAGAAGTTGGCTGATGGTCACGTGAAAACCACGTGAGCAAGCGAGGAGGAGTGAAGTAGAGAGAGTGACAGAGTAATAGGAAAGAACAGTGAGAGAAGAGGAGGTAAAAGGATAGGAGAGAGAAAGAGAGAAAAACGAAAGATTAAAAAGATCGTACAGAGTGCACATCACAATTATTGAGATAAAACTTACTTGGAAGAGGATGCGTGGCGTTCAATCATGTAATAATATATA
>NC_068981.1:111296188-111301589 GCF_001194135.2 Octopus bimaculoides
ATATATATATATATATAGAATGTATGTTGGTGCAAACAGGAAAACAGAACTCAAAATATGAGTATGTACGTTTTTATTAATATCTAGCAGAAGCTACCATCAGAAAGCATCTTTTTCTCCGACGAAACGTTACACTTTTCCTCTTCTTCACTTCAGACCTATTTTCCCCCATCTTGAATTGTTCGTACTCAGCACCACACAGAATAGCACAATTTTCCTCTATAATTAATCTATACCTTATCATTCATACCGGCTGACATAAAATACTCGTTCTGAAAGAGATATGTTTTAAAATCGAAAATATATTGAGTTTCAAGGAGGCAACAGGAAGCAAACGGAATTTTACTAAACCCCACTTCAATAGAGAAAAACCAAAGTGTCTTTTAAGAATCTTCATATATTATAGTATAACACATTCAGACATTATCTTCATTCATTTATTGGACTTGCAAAATAGAGTGTTTCAAAGGAATTGGACTCTTTTAGCTTAAATTATAGGAACTCATGCATGTATTTTGATATCATAAGACGAAGATGAATAAAATTTAATCAAAAATTCATAACTGCCTGCGCAAACATAAATGAAATTTCCATTTAATCATATTTTAGAAATAGAAAATATGCTAAATATATAATTGATGAGAGTAAAACATTAAAAAATAAAATTAATTATTCTTATTTTGGTGGTGGCTGGTGTTTTGATGAGAGATAACTGTATTTAAACTAACCTACAGATAATATTATTATTGAATGTCATCAATGTCATTAGTTCCAGTGCTAATATAATTATAGCACTGAATGTAAACATTGGCAATCATAAAAAAAGTAAGGCTAAACAACAATTGCAAAATATTGTATGAAAGTAAATCACCACGGAATACAGGCTATTCTTAATAAACATATTTTTCAAATGGTAAACTCAACAGTGAATATAAATTATCAGAAAATTAGTAAGACACGTGACTATAACAAGATGGATAGACGAGATAGTTGATTCTTTGCCTACTAAATTTGATTTCATTTCTTCACAAGTGACAGTGCTGAAAGCATAGTCGAATATTTTGTTGTACCGAAATTTGTGCTCAAGTTCAAGTATCACTTGAGTTTCCTTATGTTTTCAAAGACAAGGGTGTGCTGAAAAGCTAATAAGATGACTGTGAAGGAGTGATGCTAGAGCTGTACAATCTTGCATACATAAACTTCAACACTTCTTATAAATAACTATATTGTTTCTTTCCAGGTAAACTCACATCTAATCGTTCAAAGAATACTTCAAAACTAACTAGTAACGACTCTTGAAAATGGAATAATTTACCATCGTAGTGCTATCAAGTATCTGCAGAAACAGGGTTTAGCCTACAAGGATATTCATGCTGGCATGGTTGCCACATTAGGGGATGCCGTTCCACCTTTATCAACAGTGCATAAGTGGGTAGCTGAATTTAAGAGGGGAAGGGAGAGTCTTGAAGATGATCCATAGTCTGGATGTTCTGCAACTGACACCACCGAGGAAAACATTGATCGTATTCACAATTAGTATATTCCGTCAAAGAGTTGAGAATATTCTGCACAATGAACTTGGCATGACGAAGATTTCTGCTCAGCGGGTTCCACGTCTTCTGACACCTGATCAAAAGTACACCATGCTAGTCACATCAGGGGAAAATCTGACATTGTTTCAGGTAGATCCACTTGGTTTCCTTAAATGTTTCCTAATCCAGGACGAGTGTTGGCTTCATCTCTTTGAGCCAGAGACAAAGAGAAAATCAATGCAGCAGAAACTCCCCTCCTCACCTCTCCAAAGAAAGCCAATGTTTAATCTACAAGAAAGGTGATAGCTTCAGTTTTTGGGATGCAAAAGGCATTGTGTTTACTGGACTATCTTCAAAAGGGTCACACCATGTGTCAAGTTGTTGAGGCAGTTACGAAAGGCAACCAAGACCAAATGCACAGGGAAAACTCATGAATGTGGTCTTGTTTCACCAAGACGATGCTCCAGCACACAAGTCCTTGGTTATAATGATTGCTGTGCATGACTATGACTTTGAACTGGTTGACCACACTTCCTATTCTCCTGATTTGGCCCCATCTGACTATCATCTGTTCCCCAACATGATAAAATACTTGACTGGAAACCAGTATCGCAGTGATGATGACATCATATCTGCTGTTGACGACTTGTTTGACTAAGCGGATGAAAGCTTGTTCACCAATGGGATCTAAGCACTGCAACACCAATAAAAGTGTGTGTACCGCAAGGAGGATTGTGTTGAAAAATAAACCTCATTTGGTTACATTCCATGTGAGTATCTTGGTCAGCCTATGAACTTTTCAGACGACTCTCGTATGACGTCGTTAAAAGTAAATGCTATCTGTATAGTAGAGTTGAATTACCGTTAGTGGATAGGATATACTGTGAGTTTACTAGTTGAAAAGTTCAGAGTTCTTATTAAGTCACAAAGTCACTGATTCCAACCCTAGGGACTTGGCGTGGCTTATTGTTTATTTTAAATACTTGACATGATAACTTTCAAATCATTCTTTGATATTTAACAAAATTGTGCTATAATTAACCTTCTACTATCACGCATTTGTAACAAATTATGTTTCTGGTTTTCGCACTATTCTCCTCTAAATTCAGTTATAGGTCTTATTCTTTTATTCTTTTACCGGTTTCAGTCATTTGACTGCGGCCATGATGGATCACCGCCTTTAGTCGAACAAATCGATTCCAGGACTTATGTATTGTAAGCCTTAGTCGATCGGTCTCTTTTGCCGAACCGCTAATTTACATACCAGCATCGGTTGTCAAGCTATGTGGGGTGGGGGACAAACACAGACACAAATGTATACATCTATATATATATATATATATATATATATATATACGACGGGCTTCTTTCAGTTTCCGTCTACCAAATCCACTCACAAGGCTTTGATCAGCCCGAGGCTATAATAGAAGACACTTGCCACGCAGTGAGACTGAAACTGGAACCATGTAATTGGGAAGCAAGTTTCTTACCACACAGGTGATTCTTATATATTATTTTCGTATGTACCAGCGATAGCGTTGCACAAAATCGAGTTGCAGCCGTGCTATCTGCATAATTTACTGAAACATTTGAAGGTATCTACCTAGAATGGTCGATGTCCAATGGCTACTAAAGTCAGTAGAGTAATCAAAGAACAATTCTTAGGGTTGATGAGATGCAAGGCATCGTTGGCCTTAGACAATTTGTCTTCATCTCACTGCAGTTTTTAAAATCATTGAGCTTTAGCTCAAACATTTTTCATGCTGGACAAGTTGAATTCTATTCATCTGCTGTGGCCGATTCACCTTGTATACCTATCTTACAAATTTGTTGCTTCGAGCTGCTGTAAGATATATTCTTTGTGTTTAGTATGGTAGGTACAGCGCTAATTTAAGAAATACATTTAGTAAATCTGAATATTGCAACCTAAAATAAATGCTAGTAATGTATAGCAATATAAATATAGTTTTAGTTTAGGACCGGGCAGATTGTTTTGTTCTTGATCAAAGCACTTCATTTTACGTTATCTCAGTTCGCAGTTCGCTCGGCTAAAAATAGACTCCAGCAAAAAAAGGGGCTTCTTAATTTACATGAAACTGATTTATTGGTTCGTTGATTTTCCAGCAAATTAAATTTTATTGCTATTTTGCTTTAAAAAGCGAATAAGCGCAATGAGAAACCTTCTATATTTTGGCTTCATGCAGTTCGTTCTATTCATCATTCAAGGTGTTATACACTAAGTATCTTTGTCAGTTCATATGACTAATTATATATAGTGATGTTAAGATCGCGAAATTCTTTGTGTTACATGTTCGATTGCAAATGAGTCAGTTCATTTGACTACCTCCACATAGCATTCTCTCGGATCGAAACCGTTGATAACTTCAGTCACAATTTCTTCTCATATGAGTGTTATTGCTGAAATTAATCTATATACAAATATTATGAGACTGGATTGCAAGCAATTCTTTTTACTATTTAGAATTGCATTGTAAATTTTGGCTGGTCATAATTTAAACTGTATAACTTCTTGTGATTTGACAATTCTTAAATGTGAATGTTAACCGCGACGGCTTCGCCAGTGTCAGATGGCCTGTAAAAACCACAAGCAAACCCCTTCTTCCAGACTAGTAAAAAGTAAGATGCATCAAGTAATGGGAGGTAATTTTAGTACTATAATTACTAGGAATACACAAAACAAAATGAGACACTTGTATCCTAAAATGAGTAGGATTTAATGCATTTTATTTCGAATGCTAGATGCAGAAAAATAACTGCAACATACAACTCAATAGAGAATCAATATATTGATACAATCTTATTTGTTAAACATGTGAGTATATCGATTTTACTCATGTTGTAGTGAATATAAAATTTGAAAACAGAAAAGCTTCCGTTCAATCCGCCCAGAGGAATAAGATTCTTTGAAAGTGTAATAACTGAGTTATAAGAATCAGTTACAGGTAGATGGCGTAAACGCAGCTAAAAGTGGGGGAAAATCTGCTATTACTTTAAACATCAACTGCATTACAGTATATTTTATTTGATATTAGGAAAGTGGTAGCTGTTACAATATGTTCAGAAGGCAGCAACCCTGTCATACTTTATAAAACAAACGTACAAAAAATATAACACTAATTTAACATATCGTTCAAATTTTAGATAAATTCAAAATAAATTCTGTAGTTGTAAAACATCAAATTAAAATTCAGACGTTTAGCGTGTAATAGGTATATAGACGTACATACAGTGATACAAAATTATTTGTCTAGCAAAATTTGAAAGAAATACAGCTGATAATTATTTCTGCTTACATTTTTGTCTCAAAACAACTATTATTAGACTGAATCTCGTCTGCTGACGATATAAATATATGTACTTTTATGTACGGAAAACCGGAATACCTGTATCTAGATTGCAAATTATAGATATAATTACTTCTTAGTGCATATCGTTATGTTAGAAAATGCTTAAAAGGCAATATTGTCGTGCTGTTTCACCACATAAAAAAAAAAACCAATGAAGAGGCACAAAACAACAGCCAGTCAGTAAAACGCAAACAATTAAACATACACAACGATGAGATCACATACGCTCGAGCATATATAAATGCATACGTACTACGTATGTACGTATATACATATACAACCAAACCGAGATTTAACAGTTCTTGTCTAAAGAACACAGACGCTAAACTCGAGTAACAAATTTAATACATTCAATTTCAGTAAACTAGAAGATATATATGTGTGTGTATATATGTTTGCATGAGTATGTTTGTGCACGTGCTTTTGTGAGTGTGTATATTTCCATCTATATAAATATATATATAAATATATATAAATACATAAATATATATACATATATAT
>NC_068981.1:111301891-111306482 GCF_001194135.2 Octopus bimaculoides
TATATATATATATATATATATATATATATATGTATATATGTATGTATGTATGCATGTATGTATGTATGTATAAGCAGTAAATTAAATAGAGATACAATTATGAGTAGAATATAATCTAATATATAGTATTATATATAATACTTAAGGATTGAGTATTGGTCCTTGATAACTAAATTTAATAACTAACTAAATTTAATAACCACAATAATAATTATTATAGTTTATAACTTGTATTCTTATTACAACAATATCATTTTATTACTTATGAAAGAATTAATAAAATTTGGATATATTCTATATATATAGTCATTTAATTAAAAAATAATAATATTAATTATATTCAATGAGAACCAATACTCAATCCTTGTTTTTGTTTATATTACTTAACTTTTATTTACTGAGTTCTCCCTTCCATGATATACGAATAATAATCCTTATCTAAGTAAATTCAAATCTCGTTACTTCTGGAAAAAATAATGATATTTTGATAACCATTATTATAGCCTAACTTTATATCTATGGGGTATTTTAGGTTAAAGTGTTTGTAGCTCTAAATTTATCTTCATATTTATTACGGAATATATTAAGTAAGAAATTTTTTGTTAGGTTTCTATTCATATTTATTACGGAATTTTCCCTTCGATAAGCAATAAATAAAGAACATTTTTTATTAGTTACTTTAAACAATCTTTTTTATATCAATAGCTTTCAATAAATCGAAGAGTGATATATCAAAAATATAATTATCGTTTATATTATAGTGAAAGTCGATTAAGTGACATCCTATAATTTAATAAGCATGAGAGAAAGAAGGGTCACCATTTTGTACGTAATGACACGAAAATAAGAAATTGCGAGACGTTTGTAATAAGTCAGAACATGTTTATTACCGGAGGTAATGCGTTAACATATAGGGTTAATTGAAGGAAAACTTGTAACATCGCATGAACATTTACTTTTGCAACCACATGTCTCCATGTAAATAAGGCGAACGTACGCGCGTGTGGGTGTGTATGCGAGTGACCTGACTCAATGCTTGTCTAAGAATCGACAGACACGAGTGGCGAGAATTTAGAAATGCGTTCCTTTATATAGGAGATGAACCGGAAGTCCCTGACTTCAACATCAACCGGAAGCTTCTAGAATGTTCGAGAACTCTCTAGAGGGTCGAGGGAGAATACTCTCGTTAAATCCCTTTTTCGTGTTGCTTTCCTGCTTGTCTGCCAGGATTCATTACATAACTCCTTCCTCAGACGAGACGAGATGGCGGAAGTGTCTCACAACAAGATAAACTGCTAAGAGCTCTCTGTCAAAAGTACTGTAACGCTGTTCTGCTGGCTTGAGTTGACATGAGAAAAAAGCAAGTAGTTGAGATTTCTGGTTGATGATGTGTTCTAGAACGGTGCTGACAGTGATCGTGGGCGCATCTACGGTTAGGGATAGTTTCGCGTTTGCAATAGGATGAGCGAGAAAGAAAACTAGCTAATTCAGACTTTACGGAGTCGAAAGCTTGCAAGACGTCAACCGAAAGGAAAATAGATACGTCTTTCTTTGTAGATTTCAAAAGTTGTGTCAGGGGGAACAACTTGTCCGCGCAGTTCGGGATGGAAGCTTTGTAAAAATTTATTAACCCCAAAAAGTGACGTATTTGTCTCAATGAAGTAGGGGGAGAGATTTTCTGAATAGCATCTACTTTAGATGGGAGGGGTCGAATTCCCTCTGCGTCTATAAGATGTCCAACGAATTCCAATGAAATTGTACCGAATACACATTTAGCTGGATTGATCGTTACATGATACACTCGCAGACGTTGAAACAACTGAGATAGATGATGATGATGTTCAACTATGTTGCTGGCTACTATGAGGTCATCTACATGAGCAAAAACAAAATTCAATCCGCGTACGACTTCGTCGATGAAACGCTGGAATGTACTGGCAGCATTTCTCAGACCAAAAGGCATAGATAGGAATTCGAATGAACCAAACGGAGTGGTTACGGCAGTTTTAGGTATATCTTCCGGGATTTGGATTTGGTGGTACGCAGTACCAGATCCACCTTGAAAAATATAATGCAGCCATGTAGAACATAAGAAAAACATTTTAAGTTGGGTAGGATATAACGATCGGGCGTAGTGATAGCATTAAGTCTCCTGTAATCACCAACGAGTCTAAAATCCACTTCACTCTTCCGAGCTAAGTGTAGCGGAGATGCCCAAGGGCTAGTAGAAGGAGTATAAGACCAAGCTGAAACATTTGCTTGAATTCAGCGCGGGCTTTCTTGAGTCTGTCTGGCGCTAGTCTGCGGGGACAAGAGAAAATGGCTGGACTAGTTGTTGTAATAAAATGTTGAGTCGAGTGGACTGTCTGGGTAGGCTTAAATGAGAGATCCGTTAACTCGGGAAACGAGGCAAGAAGACTATGGAACTGGTTACTGGCAACAGCTACTTAAAATGATGGGCTGAGGATAGCAGCGGTAGATTCACATGCAGGCGTAGATAAAGATATGGTAGTGTCCACATGTCTCTGTTTCCTGACATCTACCAGGAGTGAATAGTGGTGTAAGAAGTTCGCCCTGAGGATAGGATGGGGCAGGTCAGCGATGACAAAAATCCATTTAAAATCTCGACGCAAGGCGAGGTCTAGAGTTAACGATATCTGACCGTAGGTTTTGATGGGAGACTGGTTCACCGGGGTCACCATTTTATAGTGAATGTAGATTAAGTGAAATCCTATAATTTAATAAGCATGAGAGAAAGAAGGGTCACCATCTTATACGTAATGACAAGAAAATAAGAAATTGCGAGGCGTTTGTAATAAGTCATAACATATTTATTACCGGAGGTAATGCATTAACATATAAGGTTAATTGAAGGGAAACTTGTAACATAACATGAACATATTCACATTATTTAGATTATTTACATTTGACGGATATTTGTTCTCGTCTTGTTTGTTGTTAACAACAAACAAGATGAGGACAAATATCCGGCAAATGTAAATAATGTAAATATTGTACATAATTCCTCATCTCTTAAATATAGAACTGTATTATGAACATATTTTTTGCAACCATATGTCTCCATGTAAATGAGACGAACGTACGTGCGTGCGAGTGTGTATGCGAGTGACCTGAGTCAGTGCTTTCTAAGAATCGACAGCACGCGGGGCGCGAATTTAGAAATGTGTTCCTTTATATAAGGGATAAACCGGAAGTCCCTGACTTCCACGTCAACCGGAAGCGTCTAGAATGTTCGAGAACTTTCTAGAAGGTCGAGGGACATTACTCTCGTTAAATCCCTTTTTCGTGTTGCTTTCCTGTTGGACCGCCGGGTTCACTACAATATTTTTTACACGCTTTATTACAGTTTCTAGATTAAGTAAGACCCTGATACATAATTATATACATATATATTATTGCTATATGTTATTATAATAGCGAAAGACTGTCTTCGACATAAATGAGTTCAGTTTAATATTATTTGAGATATATATAGAAATATATTTCGATAGTTGTAGATTCTACTTAATTATTTTGTCCGTTAGAATTTTGTTGTTTTTAATCGTAATTGATATGTAGCTGAATGGTTAACGCTCACGCTCATAATACATAGGCATTTGAATACTTTTTTTTACAATCCAGCCGTCCTTTCAGACAGATTTTCGTCTATCTCCAAACCATTGAGACTTATATAAGGTAATTGAATTGTTTATACATCTAAAATGTATATAGATTGAAAAAGATTGTTGGCTTTTTGTGTTTTTTAATAATTGTTTATGTTATCTTATATTTTATTCATGGTATATTATGTTATATTATAATATAAATAAATTATTGGATTGTCAATTGTATCTCTCTATTTAATTTATTGCTTGTAATTTGAATTATATTCATATTTATGTGGTATTCAACTGACGTACCATTGAATTAGATGTTTAACACGCCCGTTGGAAGGAATTCTTTTCCATAGTTTGTTACTTTATATATATATATATATCTGTGTGTGTGTGTGTGTGAGTGTGTGCGCGCGCGCGTGTATAACTAAGTAAAGTTGTAAGATACCGCATGAGTGGAAATATATATGAAAGAAGGTCTGAAAATGCAATTTTAAAGATGTTTATTCACTTGACCAGTTTAACTTTTTTTAGAAAAAGATTGTCAAAAGTACAATGTAAAGCTTTGTATAAGCTTTGTTGTGTTAGGTACTGGTTGTCACAAAAGTATTAAAATACATATATACATTCTTTGATGTGGAGGCGCAGTACTAGACGAAAGATGGAAGGGATACTGGGAGCTGGCCACGGATTTGGGAAGTCTAGCAATTTTTCCACTTATAAAAACAACAAAAAGACCAGACTTAGTCATATGGGACACAGAACAGAGAATAAGAATCTTGCTAGAACTGACAGTACCATGGGAAGAAAACATCGACAATGCAGAGAAACGAAAGGAGAAGAGATATGAAAAACTAATCGAAGAGTGCAGAGAACAGGGATGGACTGTCGAGTACTACCATCTGGCAGTGGGGGCTAGAGGCTTCATTGAAAGAAAAATGACAACGCTATTCAAGAGAAGATTTGCGTTTTCAAAC
>NC_068981.1:111307216-111308371 GCF_001194135.2 Octopus bimaculoides
GGGAAGGTATGTCAGAAGAAAGTAATTCAACAACGCGGGTTGATGAACCGTAAGACGTGTGACCAGAACCTCCTGGAAAATAACCATAGCGAGGGACATTCCACAGTTGAATTAGAACAGTCACAAACAGTGAAAGAACACATACACCCAACACCAGAGCTGAAGACACCTCCGAAAGGGGGTGGCCCCGCCACGTCAAAACGGTAGAGGAGTAGGGGCCGAAACCGGACGTGGTTCCTCCTGATGATGTCTTCAGCTAACTGGATCCTATAAAGGAGCTGTTGTGGTAGCAGACCACGAAACATGGTTGAAATTCCAGTGGCTCCCATGAGTTTTGATCTTAACTGATTGGAAGTATTATCATGTACATTGTTTTGTCTTGGTATGACAGGCTGACTACAGCAAATATTCTGCTCAATACCACAGATTTGCTAGTCAGCTGTTTGACCTTAACCAGTTGAGCATATCCCTTAGTGGCTGACGATATGTGCATCTCTGATCACGAGCAGAAGTAGTGGGGGATCATTCATAGACATGTGTTCAGAGGAATTCTTTTGGGGTTGAATAATTCACCTCTGGAAACTTTGTTCATCATCCTTGAACAAACTTTATTCGGGAACTTTTGAGTAAGATGGTCTACTCGACTTGGAGAAAATTCTAAAAGGGCTCCACCTGTAAGGTGTTTATCTTGATTTGAGATCACCATGTCGCGTACATTTGGTTGTGATGCATGTGCCTGGTGTACCCTTATCCAGACGGGTAGTCATGATGGATATATTGGGCTTCGTATGTTTTACCCCAGTATCATTTTGATGGCATGCACTGCTCTCTCACTCAATAATAATAATAATAATGATGATGAGGATGATGAGGATGATGATGAGGATGATAATAATAATAATAATAATAATAATAATAATAATAATCCTTTCTACTATAGGCACAAGGCCTCGAATTTTGTGGAGACGGGGCAATCGAGCACGCCGACTCCTGTACTTGACTGGTACTTAATTTATCGACCCCGAAAGGATGAAAGGCAAAGTCGACCTCGGTAGAATTTGAACTCAGAACGTAGCGACAGACGAAATACCGCTAAGCATTTTGCTAGGCGTGCTAACGATTCTGCCGGCACGCCGTATTAATAATAATAATAAT
>NC_068981.1:111309379-111314260 GCF_001194135.2 Octopus bimaculoides
CTAATTGATGTATCAATACCAGCAGATGACAACGTTTCCCTAATAGAAATGGAAAAACTTTCAAAATATAAAGACCTGGAAATAGAGGTAACTCGAATGTGGAATCTAAAAACAGAAACAATTCCTATCATAGTAGGTGCCTTAGGTATAATAAAAAAAAATATTCAGACAAATACATAACAAAAACACCAGGACTTACAAATATATATATATACAGAAAATTGCACTACTGGGCACTGCACACATCCTACACAAAACACTTTCAATACAGTAACCATAAGAGCTCCACAGCAAACCACAGCACATACCCAAGGCACACAGAGCTGCGCTCGGTAGTGAAGTGAAAGCACGTTATAAAAATAAAACTACTGAACAATAATAATAATAGTCTTGGCATAAAAGATGGTCTACAGCAAATATTCTGCTCACTACTACAGATTTGCTTGTCATTTGTTTGACCTTAACAGGTTGAGCATGTCCTGTGGTGGCATCTCTGATCACGAGCAGAAGTAGTTGGTGAGCATCATAGCCATGTGTTGAGAGGAATTCTTTTGGGTTTGAATAATTCATCTCTGGGAATATGGGTGTTTCGTTAATCATTCTTAGGTAGCCCTTATTCAGGGATCTTTTGAGTGGGTCGGGCTACTCGACCTGAAGAAATTTCTAACTGGGACCTGCCTGTAAGGTCATGCGCTGTTTATCTTGATATGAGATCACCATGTCGCGCACTTAGGGTTGTGATGTATGTGCCTGGTGTACCCTTATCAAACGGGTAGTCATGATGGGTATACTGGGCTTCATATATCTGTACCCCAGTGTCACTTTGATGACATGCACTGCTCTCTCACCCAATGATGATGATGATGATGATGATGATGATGATGATGATGATGATGATGATGATGATGATGATGATGATGATGATAATAATAACAACAACAATAATAATAATAATAATATTCAGGGACCATTTGAGTGGGATGGACTACTCGACCTGAAGGAAATTCTAACTGGTCTCCACCTGCAGGTTAATGCGCTGTTTATCTTGATATGTCGCGCACATATGGTTGAGATGCATGTGCCAGGTGTACCCTCATCAGATAGGTAGTCATGATGGGTATACTGGGCTTCGTATGTCACTGCAATGGCATTGAGGTGGCATGCACTTCTCTCTCACTCAGTAATAATAATAATAATTGTTTCT
Source organism: Octopus bimaculoides (assembly GCF_001194135.2). Lineage (NCBI taxonomy): Eukaryota > Metazoa > Mollusca > Cephalopoda > Octopoda > Octopodidae > Octopus > Octopus bimaculoides. The sequence goes on from NC_068981.1 coordinate 111,310,584, forward strand.
TAAATAAATACATATTTTTTCTTTTTTATAATATTCCCATACTGAACCTATTGATAAAAATACAATATATCTCCCCCCCCCCCTCTCTCTCTCTGACCCTCACTCTCTCATCCTTTGATTCTCTTCCTCTGTACCTCCTCTCCCTTTCTCTCTCTCTCTCTTACTCTCTATCATTTCCTTTAATACTTGTGTAGATTACTTGTCGACATCGTAAAAACCCACAGCCAAAATCAGTTACAGGCCACTTTAAACAGTAAGCCAGATTTTCGTTAGATTCATTTTAAGCCTGTGTATCTTCCTCGAACCCCTCCCACTCACCCCTAACCACCATCAGACCAATCACACACTGTGTGTGATTAGCCAATCAAACAAACTGTGATACTAGTTTGCCTGAAGCTCACCTCTTGCAGCCCATCTGCTTGTTATCAGCAGTCTAGCCAAACCTATAAGACAAATGCTAATATCCCTCTAACATAATAATAATAACAATAATCAACTTAACTAGTTAACTCCCCCCACACATTTTTTCCACTGTCGGGCCGTCGATGGCTAAACCGGCTACCCCATAGAGCTTGCTTTGTGAGGAGGGCGCTTTTTGCTATTTGGTCACCCTGCAGGATGAAATACAAGACCTGTTTAAGGGCGGATGAACTCGGATGAGTCAACAACCATCCAAATAACAACTCTTTCACCAGTCTCGGAGCTCTGAATCCTGGGTTGGTGCTCAGTGCAGGACAGCTCACTTAAACTTTTAAAGGTAGAAGAACCCCTTTGAGTCTTTTGAGACAAACCCCTACAAAGATAGTGTCTCGATAAAAATACTGGTGGTTATGACACTTTATCAACACTTTCCTCTGCATGAGAATAATGAATAACATAGAATTAACATAAACAACGGCGTAAATGAGAATGGAACTACAGGTGACGGACTTTCGCCTGTGGGTGAGCAGCGCAGGCCTGGTCGTCATTATACGGCTGTTAGAACTAAATGGACTAAGACGATGGATGCACCTGTTATGGAATGTTACTTTTTGAGTAGACCCATTGATAATAAAAGGAGGCAGAAAGAGAATGCATGATTTATGGATGGAGAAACAGGGCCCAGATATTACGGAACAGAACTCTGTGACCAGGTAAGAATAATAAAGAAGAAAGAATGGCCAATTGCATTAGAACTCGATGAGATTAGGAAGATTGTGATGATCGAAAACTGGGGAGCAATGCAGAAGTAGATACAGAGAAGTTGATGATGCTACATTTAATGAGAGTAACCGGGAGAAGTATAATTTCTCAAGCCTTGAGTGTAGAGAATGACTAAGTAGATAGAAATACGCTCAGAGAGTGATAAATAAAATACTGAAAGAAATCAAGACAGATGAAATAACAATATAACCGGAACGAATAAATTGATTAAAGCCTGCATCATCTATATCGGAGATAGAGTAGGCCTTGAACCAAACTGTAAATGTGGGAATGAAGGAAAAGAACCTTGGAAAGAAAGAAAAAAGGTGAAATCAAAAGGGAGGAGAAATATCAGGGACTAGAACGTAGATATAGGATAAAGAAAAAAGTGGATATATGTAATTCTTAAAGAGCTAAAACAAAGATTGCAAGCTAATGCGACAAAAATCAAGAGATATGACCAAAAAACTGAACAATATAAAATCAACAAATTGTTCCAAGACCAGTAAAGGGTTTATCAACAGCTGAATGGAAAGGTTAACAGCAGTGACAGACCGGATGCTGTAGAAAGTAGGTTTTAGAGTAATGGAAGAAAGCATAACAAAGATGCTAAATGGTTGAAGGAATTAAGGTCGGAAAAATTTGAAGTGAAACAGAGCAATATTAGAATAATGAATGAAATGGTAACTGAACAGACAACAAAGATCCAAAACTGAAAATGCCCAGGTCGGGATGGGGTACAAGGATATTGGCTGAAAAATTTCGCAGCACTACACAGAAGAATAGCCACACTAATGGATAAAATGATCAATAAAGAGGCGCTATTACCAAAGTGTCTGACCACAAGTAAAGCAATCCTTTGCCAAGAGGATTCCAGTAAAGGCAATGCAGTGGATAATTACCAGCCTATCACCAGCCTGCCTCTGATGTGGAAGCTGATGACAGGAATAATATCTAATTATGTGTGTAACTTCCTGGAAATGAATGACAAATGGACAGTGGAACAGAAATGATGCAGAAGAAAAAGCCGAGGGACAAAAGACCAACTTCTGATAAACAGAAAGGTACTGAGCGACTGCAAGAAAAGACTTACTAACCTGGACATGGCATAAATCGATTATAAGAAAACATATGACATGGTCCCTCATTCCTGGATTTTAGAAAGTCTTGAGCTGGTACAGGTATCTGATAACATATCAAATTTTATTAAGAGATCAATGAAAAACTGGAATCCAGAATTAACTTTATGTGGAAAATTTTTGGCGAGGGTTAACATCAAGAGAGGCATAATTCAAGGAGATAGACTATCTCCATTGGTGTTTGTGATTTGTATGATACCCCTCACACAGATACTATGGAAAGTGACATGCAGGTACGCCTTGAAATGTGGAGGAAATTAAATCATCTGTTATATATGGATAAATTAAAGATCTTTGGGAAGACTGAACGTGAAATAAATGGCTTAATTTCAACAGCGCAGATATTCAGTAAGGATATCGGAATGGAATTTGGGATTAAAATGTGTAATATGCTTATGATACAAAAATGCAAACTCGTATCATCTAATGGTGTGAAACTATCCAACTGCGCGAAAATCAAGGATATTGAGACTAATGAATATAAGTATCTGGGTATTTTGGAATATGACAAAATCAAGGAAAGTGAAATGAAGGAAAGCTTTGGGCGAGAATATTTCAGAAGAACCAAATTGATTATGGGAAGTAGGCTCAATGGAAAAAAAACAAGACCAGGGCAATGAACACATGGGCTGTTTCCTTAATGCGATATGACGCAAGTGTTATTTCGTGGATAAAGAACGAGCTTGAGGAAATGGACATGAAAACCAGAAAAATGACAACGATTACCAAGGAAGTACACCCCAAAAGCGATACTGACAGGGTGTATGTGCCTAGGAACAGGGGTGGAAGAGGTTTCATAGGTTGCAAGATCTGTGTTGTCAACGAGAAGAATACTTTGGGATAGTACATCAAACAACAGAGGGAATCCTTACTTGCGCTATTAGAATTAACAATATAATACCCACCGAAAATGTGATGCACCCACAAACATTTAAGAAACAAGATGAAGAAAGATTAAACAACTGGAAAATGAAATCACTGCATGGGCAATACCTCAGAGGAATCGAAGGAAAAGATAAGACCAACACTTGGAAATGACGAAGAAAAAGTGATCTGAAAGGATGCACTGAGGCATTGATATGCAGCGCCCAGGAACAAGCTCTGAGAACACCAAGTTCCAAATAGATAAGAGCAGCGAATCGCCACTTTGTAGGATGTGTGGCAGCAAAAACGGGCAACATTTGTTAATTTCTTGAAAATGAGGTCATAACCCCGAAATATTGAATAAAAGGTAAGTCTACATTAATTCATATATTTGTTTTCTTGTGATTTGCCTTGCATTTACTTCGCATTGTTCTGGCCTTACCCACGATCCTTTATACAATATATTGTACACAATGCTTCATAGTCATTAAT
>NC_068981.1:111314631-111322580 GCF_001194135.2 Octopus bimaculoides
ATATATATATATATATATATACACACAAGTGTTAAGGAATGGAGTAGATAAGATTCGGGCTACATATGTTTCATAGCGATCGGAACCTCGGAAGCGGTAAATATCCAAGCGAGGTGTTTCCCGCAAGCTACTCCTCAGCTCAAGGATATCTTGATTAAATGAAAGTTTACGTTGTCGCATAGAGGTACATGATCTTTAGATATTATATATATATATACGCTCAAGTACCTTCGCCACATTTTGTACAAAATATAATAGATTGTGTACTGTTACGGATACTGCTAAATCATTTTAGTAAACATGAATATTTATATACTCATTTAAGAGAGAAACAATGAAATAAATTATTTTCTATTTTACATGGAATATGAAACCGCGGACTAACGTTTCAGTCTTTTTAGTGACACTGTCTTTTTCTATGACTATCAGCACGTCACAGGGGTAGTCCTCAGGATTACATATTTTGCTGAAAAACTATTGAACGAGTTTTGCGCGAACACGTGTATATTTTTGTCACGAGAAGTACTTCTTTCCGTTCTTGTATGTTTAAAGTGAAAATGCTACATGCAAGTGCTCAGCAGTGAGAAATTAGTTGTTGAAGTTGATATTGAGTTTGCGGCATTATCCTTTCCAAAATATCCCTGAGACGTGTTGATAGTCATAGAAAAAGACGGTGTCACTAAAAAGACTGAAAGTTGTTGGTGCGAAATAACATATCTGATAGAAGCGTAGAAATGCTTGGAATAAAAATATCCTTTCTGTTGGAAAAACTAGGCATTACGGCGGCTTCGATAACATGGGACATAAGTACAGAGTTTTGGTGCATGTAAATATTGGTTGATCCTAGTTTTAGCTATAGGTCGTGAGGAGAAATGAGATATTCTGTTGAATAGTTTGCAGTGTCATTAACGTCACCTTCAGTGTGAATTAACATTTACTGTATCGATTGAGTTGTTGCCTATTAAACGGTGATCTTAGTATCATGTACAGTATCATTTTTTGTGAGCCGGAATGGTGCATTCGGAAAGTCTCCTGTGGTTTCTATAATTTTGGAAACTCCTCTTTCAAGCATGGCAGCAACATTCATCTTCTCACACACACACACACACACACACACACACACACACACACACGCGTGCGCAAATATGTATGTAGTGCATGTATGTACATATAGAAATATATGTATAAATATATATATATATATGTATATACATTTCATCTCTTCACGTACACATACCCACACACACATATACACACGGACATACGCAGACGTACACACATACACACACGCACACACACACACACACTCGCACTCGCACGCACATACACTTCTCACATACACAACACACACTCACACAAACAAGCATACAACTACACACACACGCACACACGAAAACATACAGAATACACACATACATACACATACACACACATACGCGCACGCACAAAAAATATACACACACACGCACACAGACACACATATACACACACGCGCACACACACACACGCACACGTACCTAACACTCACAATCCCACACATACACGCGTACGCACATCCACACACATACACACACACACGCACACACCCACATACACATACACACGCACACACACGCACACAGACATATACACACGCACATACTCACACGTACACACATACACACATGCACACACATACACACGCATACACACACATACTCGCAGACTCACGCACACACCTCTCACAAACACAACACACTCACACAGACACGCATACAATTACACACACATGGGCATAAACAACACACGCACTTGCACGCACGTACAGAAGCAAACGCACGCACACACACACATAAACAGGAACGCACATATACACAACATACACACACATACAAACACACACGCACGCACGCACAAAAACATACACATACACATACACACACGCGCACGCACAAAGAAATATACACACACACATACTTACAGACACACACAGACGCACACGTACCCAACACTTACAATCCCACACAGACACGCGCACGCACATCCACATACACACACACACACACCTCACACATGCACACACAAACGCACAGATGCACGCACACACACACGCACATACACATACACATGCATAGGCGCGAAAAAACGCACATATACCTCCACACACAACTCCCCCCTGTCTACACACACACGAACACACATCACACGCGCACACACATACCCATGCACACACACAAAAGACACATACACACACATGCACAAACGAACCCACATACACACACATGCAAATGAACCCACACATAACTCCTACACATACACAACACGCACTCACACACACACCCACATCCAAATATACATACATACACACACGCACACACAACACACGCACACATACATACACATGCACACACACACAACACACACACACAGGTATACATACATGTACACACACGCAAATGAACCCACACATAACTCACATACACACACAACAAACATTAACACATACACGCACGCACACACACCTCTCACAAACACAACACACTCACACAGACACGCATACAATTACACACACATGGGCATAAACAACAAACGTACATGCACGCACGTACAGAAGCAAACGCACGCACACACACACGTACACAGGAACGCACATATACACAACATACACAGACATACAAACACACGCACGAAATAACCCACGTGCGATCCACAGAGCAAACCGCACGCATATACACACACACGTACACACATATATATACACATACACATACGCACACAAAAATACAGGCACACACTGCTAGAAAATCACACCCACACAACACACACATACACGCACGCACACATACTCAAAAACTGTCTGCCCACTTTCTACTGACCATTGTCCACAACCACTCCCAAATTGTTCCTGCTACTAATTCCTTCCACAACGTCACACAAACACACACACGCACACTAACAGATAAACAGCCAAACCACACACTCACACACACATACATACGTACACACACGTTCTGTTATTGCACACACACACGGACCTGCGCGCACGCACACATACTTACCTCCCTCTTGCACTCTCATGTCTTAGAAAGAACTTTTCCTCCACCCTTTCCCTTCCGGTCCTTCCGCAACGTAACCTCGTGGATATCGGTTGCGATTTTTTCTTCCTCCGTTTTTCTCTCCTTTGGACTTTCTTTGTTTCCGACGAAGAGCTCCGCTCGAAACGTCATATTCTCTTTCTTTCTTTTCCCGAGCGTCTAGTAATACAATCTGTATCACGTCCTCACGTTGTTGTTTTTTTGTCTTTTCCTTTTTTGAACTTATATATATATATATATATATATATATGTATATATTATTTAAGGTGTATTCCGTTAGGAACGTAGTAGAGTACAAAATAGAGCTCACTCACCCTTAAAATTATCAAATAGCCGGAAGTATTATGTTATGCTTCGAAGTCTAGGTTTAGGCATTCATCGGGTGTGAAAGTAAAATTGAAAAAATAGAGTCAATAAGAAGGACTACGGTCAGACAACTACTTAATAAACACTACATATATTTCGATACAACATAGATCCACATATACACAGGATTTAAACCAAGCAACGGTTTACCTGTATAATGGTATATATATATATATATATATATATATATATATATATATACGTACATACATACATACGTACGTACGTATATACATACATACATACATACATACATACATACATACCTACATACACATCGTACAAATCGTCGTCACTGTTATAATGTTCAACGTTCTTGGTGTTCTCTTATTACTCTCCAACTGTGTATCTTCAACAAGCACTCCACGCTATAGCTATTCAATAATTTCTACGACCTGTACGCATATGAAATTCTTCTCAGTCTGTTCTGTTCATTTATACTAACTAGTATAGTTCACTCAGCCAATCTCGGGGGTGTACAGATTTTCCATACAGCACCTCCCCCTTTGAGATTAGCTTTCCCTTTATTTATTTATTTATTTTTATTACTTCATTGGGGAGAAATTGGCATATTCTTTTCGTTTAGATTCAATCTCTAACATCTGCGTCCACTTTCTCTTTCTAGTTGACTTGCGCACTGGTTCAACCCCTTCCTGCGGTGCCGGAATATCAAATATGTCATAAAGTATTTCCACAGGCTCTTCCTGTCTTTTCCGTCCTTTTGTGTATCTCTTTTTTATTTGATTTACATGTCCCTTATGCTCACATGTCTGCCTTTCACCATATATATTACTCTGCCAAGACGTTTGGTTATTTGTCCTTGTTCCCAACTTTGCTTTCCATATTTGCACATTTTAAAAAATACTGCATCCCCTATATTGAAATAGTTTGTATTATTAACAGTATTCTTCTGTATTTGTTGTTTCCTTCCTGGTAACAATTTATCAAATACTGATCGTACCTTTCTGGCGAACATTAATTCAGCAGGTAACATACCCGGCTCTGTGTTGGGGTTTGGCGTTATTCTATAGACACGTAAAAATTTTGTCAGTGTATTATCCACTAATGATTCGTTTCTGGTTTTCCTCAACGCACTTTTAAACGTATCTACGAATCTCTCCGCAAGTCCATTTGACCTCGGATGATATGGCTAGGTAGTGACATGTTCCATTTGATGCGTCTTTCAAAACTCTTTGAACTATTTTGCGGTAAATTACGTACCGTTATCCGACACTATAGTGTCTGGTACATCAAAACGTGCAAATATTTTATCCAAAAATTCAATAGTTATTTTCATAGTTGGTTTTCTGCACTTACAAATTTCAGACCATTTTGTGTAGCTATCTATCACTACCAGATAATATACACCGTTTAGTGGTCCTGCAAAATCTATGTGTAGTCTAGACCACGGTATATCTGTCTTTTGCTACGTTTGAATCTTTACTGACGGTGCCTTAGCTGCCAGGACGCATCCCCTGCATGCTTTCACCAGTTTCTGGATATCTTTACCCATTCTAGGCTAGTAAATATAACTCCTCATGAGGGACTACCACACACAACCCCCTTAACAATGAAGCCATCAACACCATCCTCCAGAACATTCCTCTACTAAAAAGGGACCACAGAACGAATCTAATCCTCCAAACGCACATCATCACAAAGAACAAAAGACAACCCAAGTCAATGAAAAGTCTCCTAACACAAGTCCAAGTACACTTGGCAACAACATTGAAACCGTCAGAAAAAAAATGCGGAAGACCTAACTGTGGTATATGCGTCAACCTGATTGAGGAACCGGAGTTCTCCAGCAAACAAGGTCAACGTTTTACAGTGAAAAACAACTTTACATGTGCTTCGGAAAACCTAATATATGTATTCTTTTCTACTCTAGGCACAAAGCCCGAAATTTGGGGGGAGGGGGCCAGTCGATTAGATCGACCCAGTACGCAACTGGTACTTAATTTATCGACCCCGAAAAAATGAAAAGCAAAGTCGACTTCAGCAGAATTTGAACTCAGAATGTAAAGACAGACGAAATACCACTAAGCATTTCGCCTGGCGTGCTAACGTTTCTACCAGCTCGCTGCCTTACTTAATATTAACTTGCTCAGGTATCGAGAGCAATACATTGGCCAAACCAAAAACAGTCTACGCCAAAGGATGACACTACATAGATCCCAGATTAAAATTCGGGAATACAGAAAAATAGCATTCAGCGAACACACCGACATTTGCGCCACTAAAGAACAACCCAACTACTGAATTTTTCCTCTCTATAAATTCAGGGACGATGCAACCTATAATCAGCGCATTAGCAAAAGTTCATATGTTATCGCAAAATACAAACCCCTTTTGAATACTTCCACCACAAATGACATTACTACAAAGGCCTTAGAATAACACCCACGCAATAACACCCCTGTTAAATGAAATGATGCAGATTATAACCATTGCTATTAAATTCCTGTTAAATCTATAACTTGTTCCACTTCACTTCTAAACAGAGATGACCATCTATCAAAAATTCAAACACTGCCATGCACTTGAAAGAAAATAACTTACGCGGCACCCACCGCCTCAAGCCTAACATTAAAATTACTTTTCTATTAATCAGTAAAAGAAAACGTCAGCATTCAAGAAGCCTGGTTAATGAATAGAGAGATCATCCCCGAGCAGCGGGACGACAAGGAACTCAGTGAACTTTAGCTCGATTTCTCTCGTCTAACCAGAAAGCAGACAGCTTAAGGTCAGGTTACGGAAGAAGAGCGGCTAACCGCCATTGGTTGAGATATCGTGACACCTATATTTTCCCAACATGTCAGGTATCTTCGCAATATGCAGAGAACCTCATGCTACAGTTTAGTCACTTCGATCCCGGGAAAGCTATGTAACTTTCCGTGAAGCTAGCGAAGTATACATCAGTTGGAGTTCGACTGTAAATCTGGAGATGTTAGAGATACCACACGAAACAAGTAAACGATGTGTGTGTGCATGTTTTTTTTTCTTTGTCTATCTTCCCATCTATATTCTTATATAATAGTAGTTTTATATACAGAGCAGGCATTTATACTGAGCATAACTAAAAACAAAGGGACTTGATAGCCTCTTTATCATACCGATATAATATTAACTCGAGACAAACACACTGAACCTGTATCCACAACGGATTCATTCGAAATAAAATAAAAAAGAAACATAGTAAATACAAGCCCTATGAGATACACGACTTCTGTTGAAATGAAAAATAGATGTGATAATGTAAATGGTACATTTTTCGGTTTGCTGTTGGAAGCTAAGTAAATGGCATTTTATTTAAATTTTCTTTCAAACTACGTGACTGTTAATTCATTAGTCTTTAACATACCATTCGAAAGCGATTCTTGTCACGATTCTTCCTGTTGGTCATGATTTTAGTCTTACTTTTGCATTCTATGTTTCATTTCTTTGGAATTGTGAAGCTATTTAGCTTCTTGTTCCTTCCTTCAACATCTTCATTTTGGATTCGTTCAATTTTTTGTTTTGTTTTTTAATCTTTCATTTACTTTGTTCTTTTTTGTCTTCTTTCTTGTATTTCAATTTCATAGACTTCTCCCTTTTTATTTTCTATTTTTTCCTATCTTCTCTCTCTCCTCCATTTCTTTCTTTCCTTTTATCTTCCTCCTTTCCCCTCTCTCTCTCTCTCTTTCTTTCTTGTTCACACACACATTCATTAACTTTAACTTTACTTTTTTTCTTGTAAGATGTATTTTTACTTTTCTTCCAAGTGTATTAAAAGCATAGGCGCGATGATACACCAAAAAATGTGATAATAAAAGAAAAACAAGGAGTTTAATAGCTTTTCTAATTTAACTATATATTTCAAAAAGTGCTCGCAGATTTACATACGTGAAAATACACAACGTGCATTTTCATGTATACGTATACATATTCTGTTGATTAATCAAAGAAAGAAGAGTAATAGCCATGACCCTAGTAGGCTTTCTTGCGTTGGTGAGAATATAATTGATGTTAGAACATCTGTAAGTTGTCGGACGTCTACAGAATAAACGTAAGAGAAGGAGGAATTTCAAGAGTTTTGTAGATGTCGGCACCTCCTAAAATCTATGTACTCTGGGAACGTATTAAAGCTCTTTTCGGGGCTACTTTATTTGAATTCTTACTATAGGATAATTAATTTCATGTTGTTACATAACTGACTTCACAATTTGGGTATTCATAATTTATTGGAAATTCCTAAAAACTAGATCCTTTGTAAAAGACAGTTCAGTATTCTCAATAAATATCCAAAAACCGTTTTAAGGGTTACATACTTTGTATTGTTGTTACTGGATTAGCGAAACAATTATGAGAACGGAACCAAGGGATAAGCCCAGCTTTCTCGGAAACTGATTGGGAAAACAATGCCTGTCATCGTCACAGATAGAGGAAGCATGTTAAGGAGGGGGTCGACACTTTTGAGAGAACACGTATCCAGCATAAAGAACTTAAGCATGCTGCGCGAAAGCGCAC
>NC_068981.1:111322860-111327524 GCF_001194135.2 Octopus bimaculoides
GTTTAATATCTTTTTATAAATATATACATATTAAATGGACGTCGTGAAATCCAACCGGTTTACGCTATTTAAATTAGCTTTTCAAGGGACATTGTACAGTAATCAATTCTCGTGACAGAGGGGTCTCGTCATTTTGGATGTTTGAAGAATAAGAAGAATGAGTCTAGAGAGTGTACCAAGGGAAGTAACAGGTGACAAGGGGGACAACTGGCTCCTTAGTATAATTTTTTTAATGGTCAAATTTGTATATTGAGGTGTGGTCTGTACTTTTGTATGAACAGGTTTTCTTTGTTTAGGCGTTCTTGTACTGAGATTGAATCTTTGCACTGGTATAATGGGAACATATGAAAATTCGGCGTTTTATTACTTGCGCATCTGTCGATGTGTCCGCTCAATGCTGTCTGCCTGTGTTGAGGGAAACGAATCTGTTCTTTATGTAGCGTGATTCTGCGTCTCAAAGTAGGGCTCGTTTGGCCCACATAATTGTGACCAAAAACTGAGCAGGTTAGGACATAGAGAAGGTTCTGGGAAGCACATGTGAAGTTGATCTTAATTGAGAATTTTTGTCCTTGCTGGAATATGAATTCCGAGCCTTCAGTTAAGTATGGGCCTGTACCACAATTGGGTCGTCTGCATTTTTTAACTGTCGGCATCGTTTGTATTAAGTATAGTTTTGCATTATTAGAAGTCTCTTTAGTGATTTGTCTTGTCTTTTGCATTTTAGTAGTTTGTGTGTATTTAGGATGCTGTTCATTTTCGGGTCTTGAGTAAGCAGAGGGAGATTTTGTATAACTGGATTGTATGCTTCATTGTTTCTGGGGTTGTGGGTTGATATGAATGGGAGTGATTTGAGCTGAGGTGTGGTGTTTTGTTTTGTTGTCCTTAGTGTGTTTGAGTCCAATTTCTTGGCACGTTTAATTCCATGTTCTATAAGTGTAGGTGGGTATTGACGTTCGATGAGTGTTATTTTGAGTTTTTGTAGGCGAATTTCCCGAGCGGTTGCGTCAGATACAATTGTACAGATCCTTTTTGCTAGATTGAATGGAGTATTGATTTTGGTGTGTTTAGGATGGCATGAACTGAAAAGGAGATACTGTTTTGAGTCTGTTGATTTGTAGTAAATGTCGGTTGCAATTTGGTTGTTGGACTTTTTAAAATCAAAATGTCCAGAAATGGGAGCTGTTCTTTACTATATTCCATTGTAAATTGGATGTTGGGGTTTATATTGTTCAGTGTGGATTTGAAATCCAGTTTATCATAGGTTTCATTCCAGATGATAAAACAATCGTCTAGGTAACTTTTCCAGTTTTCTCTTATATACTGGTCGAATGGGGTTCCAAATTTTTGGAGCGAAAGTTCATATAGGGTAGATTCAAAGAAACCCATTATTAGGTTCGCAAGGACAGGCGCTGCTTTCGTTCCCATCGCAATACCGCATTTTGGCGGTAGTATGTTGTATTGAATAGGAAGTAATTGTTTTGTAGGATGAACTTTAGGGATTCAATGACAAAAGTCTGGTTTATGCGATCCGGGTAAAGTTCGGGGTATTTTTCTAACAGAATTTTATTGCCTCTCTTCCATAGTCGTGTGGAATGTTAGTGTAGATGTTGATGACATCGAAGGAGACTAATAGAGCTTCTTCGTTGGTGGTTTTTGGTAGGTGCTCTAGCATGTCCAAATCGTCTCTAATGAAACTTTTAATGTATTTGAGGAAAGGTTTCAATAGTATATCCAGAAAGTTGCTTAAGCAATGTGTTTCACAGGCTGGGCCAGCAATAATAGGCCTTAATTTTAAGTCTTCTGGTGTTGGGATATTTATGTATAGACATGGATTTGATTAGCAGGCATTAGTAATTATTTGACTCTTGTGGATTTGGGGGAGACCAAAGAATAGGCTTGGTTTGCATTTGAAGTTTGTGATGTAGTCTTTTTCTTTTTCTGTGAATCCTTTTCCATGTTTGAGTATTAAAGTTACAAGACTTTTAAAAGTTTTTTGCTGCAAATTATAATTTGAAACTTTTTTATAAAATGAGTTATTTTCTAGTATGGACAATGCTAGGTTTTTATAGTATTCTGTGTCCACTACCTTTGTCTGCTTCTTTGATTGTCAGGTCTTTGTCGTTTTTTTAGCTGTAGTAGGTGCTTCCATTGTATGTTGTTGAAGTTAGGTACAATTTTTGGTTTATAGATAGTGTGAGGAAAATTCTGGATACGGTTGCAGAAGTCGTCTACTGTTTTATTCCTTCCTTTGGGTGGTAGATAATTACTTCTGTTTCTCACTAGTGATTCGTCATCGTTGTTGTAGCTGGTTAGTGCTTCTGTCAATCGAAGTTTTCTGCAGAATTCTGCAATATTATCTTTAATTTCATTGGCGTTGGGTCTACGTGGAGTGGGTGTAAATTTCAAACCTTTAGCTAAAATATGGATTTTTGTTGTGGAGAGAATGTTCTTAGATAAATTGATTATTTGGGGTTTCTCCCGTAAGATATGTTCCAACGTGTGTCCTTTGTCACGTGGTATATACTGAATCTACAGTATATTTTTATATATATATACATATATATGTGTGTAGAACGAAGACAGTCGTATATATGTGCATATTTGTGTGTCTGTGTTTGTACCCCCACCATTGCTTGACAACCGATGTTACTGTGTTTACGTTCACATAAATTAGCGGTTTGGCCTAACACACTGATAGAATAAGTACTAGGCTTACAAAGAATAAATCACGTGGTCGATTTGTTCGGTTAAAGGCAGTGCTCCATCATGGCCGCAGTCACATGACTGAAGAAACATGTAAAACAATAGAAAAACTATGCCATTTTAATCCCGAGCAAGGTTGGGTATATCTGATAGTTATTATCATTATTAAAGCGGTGAGTTGGCAGAATCGTTAGAATGCCGGGCGAAATGCTTAGCGCCATTTCGCCCGTCGCTAACTCAAATTTAGAGTCGATGAAATAAATACCAGTGAGGTACTGGACTCGATGTAACCCTACATAAATACAGCAAGTGAAGTTATGTGGAGATGCAGTAGCTACAATAAAACGCTCGCGCATATGCACGCATACATTCCCAACAGAAGGAGGGAAAGGAAAGTTTGAATTGAGAGCTAGGGAAAGCAGTTCCAATATCTCTTCCTTCACAAGTGAAGCTGCGAATTAAAATCTCCTGGCGGAGAAAAAATATATCATAAATCAGACAAGGTAGAAGCTATAGAATATTCAAAACAGATGACGAAGCGAAAATACTGGCAAGGCTAGTGCATTACGCACCTGCTCAAAAGCTTATAACACAATACTTGAGCGGCATAGAAAAAGGGTCGCAGTAAATGATATGGTGAAAACTTTGACTCTTGACGCGTAGTCATTTTTTGATGTAGTATAGGCAACGCCTATGCAATCAAAGACCCATTTTCTACACATGTTGCAAGCTGGGGAAAGTAACAATTACCATAGCCTCGAGTAGACTGAAACCTTGTGAGCGAAATTAAATGGACGGAAAATGTTTGCAGTTGCCCGTCGGATTGACTACATCTATAATTTAAAGGGTTATCCTTGTCATATGCAACCCCTGGCTGATTCTACATGGCGATTATCTGAAGAGTACAAATATCCATGAAATCCTCAACTGTACACTCAATAATTTAATCAATAAATAGTTTAGTTGATTAAAAACCAGGAATTGTCAGCACCGAATTTGAAAGATGATCAATTTACTTATTTATATGCGTGTTAAGATGTAATGTTATTATGTAAATAAGTAGTTAACAGTTAATATATGAGAAATCGTCAAAAATCAAATAAATTTGCACATTGCAAAGCCTGGTGAAATAACAATGTTAACTCATTCCTGCCATGTTTTTGGTGTACGGATAACAGAAATGACATTAAAAGTCAAAAAGACTAGCTGTACTGTGCATAAAATATATATTGTTAAATTAATGACAATTCATCAAAAGCATAAACCTGCAAATTAAGCTACCCACTACTGTGCTCACCTAATTTATATCTGCTATATATAGTGGAAGAATATCCTTTGTTTTTGAGTGGGAAAGGAGGGCAGAAACGTCATCCTTGAAAAGCAATCAGCTAACTGCGAAACAGGCCACCAAGGGACTCGGTCATTTTTTCCGTGCATCAGACACAAAGAGAGAATGTTTACATTCTTATTTCACCCACAACCAGGCATTGCAATCTCTAAATATTATTATGTGCACGTGTTCTACGCCCCGAAACTTTAAGTAGTAAACAATTGAGTCAAACTGTTACTGAATACTCCAACTAAATGTGATGGGTGCTACTTTCTTCTGCTCGTTCAGTCATTTGTGGTTATGTATATGTATATAGACCCACAAATACGAGAGGGTTCGCCATGATAGATCGCTGACCACTACATTTATATTTTTTTCTCCTTGTTTCACTCCTTGTTTCTCTCCTTGTTTCTCTCCTTATTTCTTTGTGTTCCTTTCAGTTGAAGAGCGTAGCTCGAAACGTCAAAGACTTTCTCTATACCCGAGCGTTAAACTAATACATCCATTTGTTGTTTACACCACCTGTCTTCGTCTGTTGTTTTTTTCGTAAATTCTCCCATATATATATATATATATATATATATAAGTGTATATGCATAAATGTATATGTTCATCGTTGTAGTTATATATG
>NC_068981.1:111328042-111330259 GCF_001194135.2 Octopus bimaculoides
TATATATAGTAAATCCCCCCAAAAAACGAAGAAACACAAAAAATAAAAACGTGAGGACGTGGTACGTGTAAAGTATTAGCAGACGCTCGTGATTAGGAAGCATTATGTTCACCAACTATATAGGTTATGTATATATACAAAAGTAATATGGTGTTGTAATTGTATGCAATTCATTTTCATGTTATGTAATAGAGGGAAATGAAGGTGGAAAGCAAATATATAATTATATAAATATATGATTATATAAATTTAGAAAAAGTGTATTTATGTGCATGCAAACATTGGTAAAGTTTTTCTGATTTATCATTCAAGAGATTGTGCTTAGAGAATAAGATATGATACGTTTCATCTAGGTAGAATGAACATGTCTTAGCTAGTGGTTTATAGGGTAGAGTATTATTTAGAACTTTCCATCTAATTTCATAGGCTTTATTACTAGCAATAAGTTTCCAAATAAATTTACTAGGGCTTGTGCTATTGCGCTTATTAATATTTCGCTTCATGGTTCGCGATACCATATTTCACGTAACACGATGATGCTCCAAGATAAAAGACATATTTACCTTCATATTCAAATGTGGCTTGGTATACTAGGTTTTTGGGTTTACAGTAACAAAAGTATAAAGGGGTGTAGTTACTTCTATTTAGGACTAATGATTCCTCCTCGTTGTATTTATCGGCGAGTCGTAATTTCAAATCGGTTCAACGTTTTACAGTGAAAAACAACTTCACATGTGCTTCGGAAAATCTAATATATGTATTAACTTGCTTAGGATGTCGAGAGCAATACATAGGCCAAAACAAAAACAGTCTACACTACATTGATCCCAGATAAAAATTCGGGAATACTTCGACATTTGCACCACTAACGAACAATCCAACTTCAGAATTTTCCTCTCTATAAATTCAGGGACGATGCAACCATTAATCAGCGCATTTGAATCCCTCTACCATAAATAACACTATTATAAAGGCTTTAGAATAATACCCACGCAAATATTTAAAACGATATATTCAGAACACAACAATTCCAATCACTACTACTATAACCACAATAGGTCACTTTTAGGCCACTTGACCATTTAAGATCATTTCACCAACAACCTACTGCTGTCATATCACTCACGTATTTTTCTTATTTCTCTTCTTTTCCCACTCCTTCTTCTTCTTCTTCTTCTTCTTCTTCTTCCCACTTCTTCTTCTTCTTCTTCCCACTTCTTCTTCTTCTTCTTCTTCTTCTTCTTCTTCTTCTTCTTCTTCTTCTTCTTCTTCTTCTTCTTCTTCTTCTTCTTCTTCTTCTTCTTCCTCGGCTACCGCTGCTTAAACAATCAAAACCAAGAACCCACATCCCTCATATTGAACATTCCTTCAAACCTGCTACTTCCCACCTGCCGGGCCTTCCCAAAAATAAAAGAGAGATACAAAAAAGGGAAGTGTCCCATGTATTTGAAGACTAACGAAATATTTTCAAAAAACATTTCAATTAATTTTTCCACTGTTTTTCACATAAAGACTGAAACAGGTACTAAAATGTTCTTCATGATAAAATTATTTTAGCGTTTTCTACCTTGTCCTTTTTTCCTTCATCCCATAAATAATGCGGTTTTTCGATTGCATGAACTAAAAGCTGGAGGGGGACGGGATAAACTACCTGCATCAACTTGCTATAAAAGCAGGTAGTAATTTTACCTTGTCTTTACTCTTAGTGCAAGTTTTGAAGAGTGCAGTTCGATTTTAACAGTTATTTTTTCAAAACTATAATGGAAATGACAAAAGAGCACGTTCGGCACATTTTGCTTTAAGAGTTCAATAAAAGCAACAACGCAACGGAAAGTGTGAAGAATATGAATGTAGTTTATGGGGATCGGACAATAAGAGTAAGCCAGTGTCAAAGGTGGTTCCAGAAATTCCGAGCCGGAAACAACAGCCTAGAAGGTGAGCCATATGCTGGAATATTTGTAGAGCTCGACAAGGACGTCCTACAAACTCTGGTGGAACAAAACCCATCGTAACTGTTGAGAAAATAGCAGAGAAGCTTGGATTTGGTCATTCAAACATTCATCGACACCTGCGTGCCATTGGAAAAGTCAGCAAATTGGGTCGATGGGTCCCCACAAACTTTCCGAGTGTAATCATGCGCAGAGAGTGAATGTGTGTGCTTCTTTGCTGCCTCGTCTTCCGAATGAACCTTTTTAGTGGCTGGTGACGAGAAATGGG